>NC_061113.1:269064688-269248420 GCF_002878395.1 Capsicum annuum
CAAACCCTAAACCCTAAACCCTAAACCCCAAACCCCGGACCCCGAGCCCCAAGCTCTGAGCCTCGAGCCCCGAGCCCTGAGCCCTAAACCCTAAACCCTAAACCTTGAACTCTAAGCCCTGAGCCCTAAACCCTGAGCCTTAAGCCCTGAGCCCTAACGACTTATCAGGAATGTCATCAGCCAAACTTCTCTTCTATTTGCTTCAGATTTTAACTCTTTTACTTCCATCATTGTTGGTTCTCTTGCATGTTGACTTCCACTACAAAATCAAATATAAAATAATCAAAAATGACAAAAGTTGCTTAAGACTTTGCAATTATTCTCAATTAAAAGCCTCAAATGTGTTAGCATCTGCTCATACATCAACACCCTCAACTTAAAATAATTGCTTATCCTCAAGCATCTAAACATAATCACGAGAATACAAAGTACATTTGGCAGTCAACCATCCATATTATCTCAAAATATCTTAACCATCTCCAAGGTCAATCAATTTGAAAACAACTATGTATATTATTGAAGAACATGAATGTGAAACACAGAAATCAAGATATGGCATCAATTCAGCAACAACAACCATGCATGTATCAAGCTTACACTATCCAAATAAGTTAGCAACTAGCAATGTAACCAGTGTGCTTTTGATGTGTGAGCTAACGCTAATATATTTGAGGCTTTTAACTAAGAATAATTGCAAAGTCTTAAGCAACTTTTGTTGTTTTTGATTGGTTTGTGTTTTATTTTTTTCAGTAGAAGCTAATAGGATAGAAAAAACAAGAAGAATAGAAGCAAAGAAGTTGAAATTTGAAGAAATTCGAAGAGAAGTGTGGCTGACGACATTTCTGATAGGTCGTCAGCCCTGTGATAAGCTGTGAAGATCATCATCAGCCGAAGACAGAGAATTGGCCTAAGTTGAAGGCTATGATGACATTTTGTGATAGGTCATCAAGAAGCTGAAAAGCTATCAAGATTGTCATCAGCCTAAGGCAGAGCATGAGAGTTGAGGAAGAGTTGTGATGACATTTTGTGATAGGACATCACGGAGCCGATAAGGCATCAAGATTATCGTCAGCCTTAAGCAGAAAGAGCCAAAACTAAAGAGGGAGCTGACGATATTTGTGATAAGTCATCAGCCTCCTGATAGGCTATCACAAATGGCGTCACTTAATCCGATGAATTTTTGAATTTTATTATTTTGTTTCCATAATTAGGGTAAACTATTTAAAGCTTTGTTTAGGGTTTTCTTAAGGGTTCCACACTTGAGTTTGTAACATATACTTTGATATTTTCTCTCTCTAATTTCATGGCTTGAAAAAGCAAATACTTTGAAGAGATTATTATCATTATTTTGGAATTTCCTTTGTGATCTAAACTGGGATTCACTAGTTATTATTCTTCTTGTGGTAAGTTTAACTTTCAAAGCATGAATACAACTCGTTGTTTCAATTTTAGCATTATGAGTGGCTAAATTCCATTAACTTAAATTATGGGATCTAGGGTTAGGTCTTGATAAGGTGCTGAGTGATTAGGATTTGAAAGGTGGTAGGGCTTCTTGATAATTCTGAGGTTTTAATTAACGTCTGTTGGTTGTAAATAATAGATAAAACCTACTTTAATTTGCTTGAGAAAGAAATCAAATATAGTGGGAAGTGAATTATTAACAGGGACTTGGAAATACTCCATTTAATAATTAGTGTTGTAACAAGGTTGATTAACCTGAGGTAAAATCTGGGCAGTGAATATAAATTTCCTAAGTCTGAGAGGATTAGGTAATTAAATGCTTAAGTAGGTCGAGAGACATTTAAGCATAACTTCGATAAAGATAACTTGTTGTCCGACCTACCGTGAGAATCCTGAACCACTAGTAGTATCTGTCAAGTACCAAAAACCCTAGTGAACATAATTCTGGTTATTTCATAAACTCTTGATTACAAACACTAAAAGTAAAGTGAGCAACAATTACTTGTTAAACTCAAACCCCCCATTTTATCTTTTTGTGCCAGTTGTTTGAATTTAACTTGTAGCTTTATTTTCAAACTAGTTTAATCGCCACTCACATTGTTCCCTGTGGATTCAACCCTGACTCCAAAGTTGGGTAAATATATTGACGACGACCGCCTTACACTAAATTGATGTGTAAGTTGAGCGTTATCAAAAATGGCACCGTTGTCGGGGAACAATTTGGCGTATTGAGTTGGTTTGGAATTTTAGCCTAATTGATTGAATTCAAACTTGTAAATATTTATTTAGTTTATTTTTTTATTTTCTTTTATTTTTATTTTTCTTAAGGTGTCAGCCCGGATAGATTATTTTTTTAATAATGACGATTCTTGTTATTATTGTAGGGGGCATGTTGTGAGGCTTGCTGTCTAGATTTACCAGGAGGTGCATGGACTGGACCTTCACAATATGATCCGGATACTGTCCTACTTACTGTAACTTGGTGTTTGGCTTGTGGTCAAAGTGATCATACTGAAGATATGTGTGTTGTCATGATTCAAGCAAATAAATCGATAAAATGAATTTTAGAGAATCAAGAACAGTTGTGGGCAGAGCTAAAGGAGTTACCACTCTAACCATATTTATAGTGTCTAAACGAAGAAGAATATGAGAAGGACATTAGCCAATTTGAGGAGAAGACACAAGAATTGTAACCACTCGATTGTCATTTTGATCTTGAGACTAATATTGAGAAAGTGAATAAAAGTGAGTGTGTAGTAGATAGTGTAAAATTGGAAGTAGAATTAGTTGGACCTCACTCGAAGCATTTTTCCACGTTATGTTTAGATGATATTTTGTCTGTGGAATCATCTAAAATAGTGGAAGAGTGTGAAGATGAGGAGCAAGAATCCTCTATTCTTTATGTTACACTTGATAAGCAACATAAGAACACACCTCACTTTAAGACCGAGTGGTATACCATGCTCAATCCATTACTCGACTTCTTAATCTTTTTACCACCCCCTATGATCGAGGCAAGACGATAGACTCTAAGTTGGGGGGTGAAATTCATATCCTCAAGGTAGAGGAAAAATTTGAGTGGGGTCGTGCCGCGATACTAAATTAGGTGCTTCTTGGGAGGCAACCTGATGTGTGCGCAATCGCGAACACATTTAAGGCCTTTAACCTAGAATAATTGCGAAGTCTTAAGCAACTTTTGTTGTTTCTTTGATTATTTTATTATTTTAATGCAGATACAAGTGATCAAGGAGGAAACCAAAGAAAATAAGAATAAATTAGCTGAAATTTGGTGCAAATGAGCTATAGTGAAGTTGACGCCATTTCTGAAGCACCGTCAGACATATGACAGGCTGTCAAAGTTGCCGTCAAACTTACTCAGAACCTAAGAAATTGAGATAAAATATGATGACGTTTTGGAAGCGCCGTCAAGCATGAGAAGGGTTGTCAAAGTGGTCGTCAACTAGAGGCAGATTATGATGGTTTCCAGTGAAGATGTGACGACATTTGTCATGGGCTATCACATATTTGACACACCATCAGATTTGCCATCAGAAAAATCAGAAGATAGTAATTCACTGGAAACTTTGACGGCATCCTGCACACGCCATCATACTTATGACGCGCCATCAAGAATGCCGCCACCCATCCCAAAAAAATCTTAAATTTTAATTTTATTTCCTTATTTAGGGTTGACTATTTAAAGACCTGTAGGAGGTTTTTTTTATATATCGATGATTATCTATCATTATCTATCAGACAAGCAATTCTGAAGAGAGGCATGTAACATTGCTTCATCTTTACCATCAGATATTTTTCTTGTTCCTTACAAAAACTTATCAACTATTTTGGGTTTCTATCTTGTGATTGAATTGAAGAAAAACTTGTTGAGTTTCATCTATTCGTAAGTTTATCCTTATTATCAAAAATTCACCTTGTTATTTCATTCATCAAATTATGAGCGGCTAATTCCATCAGTCGGAGTTATGGGATCTATGGATTAGGGTTTGATAGGTTACTAGGTATTTAACGGATTCAAAGAGAAGTAGGACGTCTTGAAATTCTGTTGTTTTAACTGAAATCTATTGGTTGCAAACATTAAATTATGTCTTGGGTTTTATTTGCTTCTAACGGAGAAATAGACTAGAGGTCGGGAATTATCAACAGGGACTCGAAAGCTACCAACCTTCTGTTTAATGATTGATGCCGTAACTGGATTAATCTACCTGAGATAACATCCTATTGGAAATAGATAAGTTATCTAAGTTTGAGAGAATTAGATAATAAATTGTCTGATGAGGTCAAGAGATAAGTCAGATAGTATAGTCATCAGGGATATTCTATTATTTGTACTTACTCCAAGAATCCCAAGCATTACCTAGTATCTGTTAATTCCCAAACCCCATGGTGAACATAACTCTGGTTTCCCATTTATCTTGATTACAAACACTAAAATATTGAAAGTGACAATTGACTCTCTATGAACCTTGAACCCCCATCTTCAGAAATAGTAAACTACCAGTAAAGTATTTTGTAAACAAATCAAAGTTCACACCCTATTCCCTGTGGGATTCGACCCCAACCTAGTTGGGTTTTATATTGACAACGATCTCTTACACCCATTCAAGAGTGTAATTTGAGCGTTATCACGTGTTTTGCCCAAAAAATTGATTGAGGCATGCCAAGAAGGCTTGGTAGATGCCTAGATTGGGCCATTTGGATCAAACGGTCAATTTGGATGTTAAAACTGGGGAAACTACATGAACTAAACCTTTTTGGGCTAAATTTATGTACGGTCACCTATGGGCTTGAGGGTGGGCCCATGTCTCGGGCTTGTTTTGGGTCAAAAATTGACTGAGGCACACAGGGATGCTTCAGAGTGACCTTGTGTGGGTCGTTGGAGTCGGACGGTCAGTTTGGGTGGCCAAATTAGTGAAACCGCACAAATTGGCCCTTTTTGGGCCAAGTCGGTGTACAACCACCTATGAGCCCAGGGTGGGCCCATGGTTTGGGCATATTTTAGCCTAAAAATTGATCGAGGCATGCTAAGAAGGCTTAGGAGCAGCCTAGTGTAGGTTGTTAGGGGTGGATAATCAATTTGGGTGGCCAAACTAGAGAAACGGTGCGAACTGGGTAGTTGGGTAGCGGCCAAAAATTAATTAAGGCATGCCAGGTAGGCAGGGTAGCGGCCAAGTATTGTCTGTTTGTGGTTGAGGGGCTATTTGAGGAGTCAAACGGGCGAAACAACAGCAAACTAGTCATTTTCAGGCTAAATCGGTGTGCTATAGCCCACCATTTCTTGGATGGGCCAGCGATCCAGGCGTGCTATGAGCCAAAAATTGACTGGGGCATACTAGATAGGCTGGGGAACGACCTAGTATTGCCCGTTTGTGTGGGCGGGGCCATTTGGGCGGTCAAACGGGCAAAAAGGTAGTAAATAGGGAATTGGTATGCTATAGCCCACGATTTTGTGGGTTGGCCCGAGGTCTGGGCATGCAGTGGGCCAAAAATCAACTAAGGCATGCCATGGAGGTTGAGGAGTGGCCTAGTGTTGCCCTTTTGTTTTAGGGGGCCATTTGAGTGGTCAAACGGGCAAAACGATAGAAAATAAGGAATTTTTTAGCAAAATCAATGTGCTATAACCCACAATTTTGTTTGTATGCCCTGGGTCCGAGCATGATATTGGTAGAAAACTAGTCAAGGCATGCCAGGGAGGTAGGGGAGCGGGTTAATGTTGCTCGTTTGTGTCGAAAGGGGCATTTGGGTAGACAAATGAGCAAAACGACAACAAATGAGGCATTTTCAGCCAAATTCGCTGGGCTATAGCCCACAATTTTATGGGTGGGATAAGGGTTCAAGCATTTTGTAGGCTAAAAATTGACCAGGGCATGCCAAGGAAGCTGAGGAGTGGCCTAATATTGCCCATTTGGGTGGTCAAACGGGCAAAACATTAGCAAATGGGGTTTGGGCGTGTTATGGGTGAAAAATTGATTGGGGCATGCCAGAGAAGCTGGGAACATCCTATTTTTGCCTATTTGTATGGGCTGTCCTATTTAGGTGATCAAACGAGCAAAACGGCAGCAAACTAGCATTTTTTAGCCCACGGTTTCATGGGTGGTCCCGGGGTCCGGGATTGCTGCGAGCCGAATATCGATTGGGGTGTTCCAGGGAGGTTGGAGAGCGGCCTAGTATTGCCTTTTTTTGTTAAAGGGGCCATATGGGTGGTCAAACAGGCAAAACAAGAGCAAACAAGGCACTTTCGAGCAAAATCAATTTTCTATAGCTCACGGTTTTACGGGTGGGCTCAGGGTCCAGGTGTTCTGTGGGCTAAAAAATAATCGGGGCATGACAAGAAGGATTGGAAGTAGCCTAGTGTTGTCCGTTTATGGTAGATGATCCATTTGGGTGCTCAAACGAGTAAAACGGCAACAAATAGGGCATTTTCAGGAAAAATCAATGTGCCATAGCACAGATTTTATGGGTGGGCCAGGGACCGGGCGTGCTGTGTGCCAAATATCGATCGGGGCATGCCAGATAGGTTGGAGAGAAGCCTAGTGTCGCTCGTTTCTGTTAGAGGGTCTATTTAGGTGGTCAAACTGGTGAAACTCCAGTAAAAAGGGCATTTTTAGGGAAAAATTGATGTGTTATAGCCCACAATTTTGTGGGTGGGCCCGAGGTCTAGGCGTTCTCTGGCCTGAAAATCGACAAGGTATGCCAAGGATGCTGGGAGTGGCCTAGTGTTGCCCATTTATGTTGAAGGGGCTATTTAGTTGGTCAAACAGGCAAAATTACAGCAAACGAGGCATTTTTGGGCAATATTGATGTGCTATAGCCCACAATTTTATTTGTATGCCCCAGGTCCGAGCGTGATATTGGTAGAAAACCAATCAAGGCATACCAGGGAGGTAGGGGAGCAGCTTAGTGTTGCTCGTTTGTGTTGAAAGGGGCACTTAGGTAGACAAACGATAAAAACAACAATAGATGAGGCATTTTCAGCCAAATTCACTGGGCTGTAGCCCATAATTTCCTGGGTGGGATAGAGGTTCGAGCTTTTGTAGGCTATAGCATGGCCAGGGCATGCCAAGGAAGCTGAGGAGTGGCCTAATATTGCCTATTTGTGTGGGCGAGGCCATTTGGGTGGTCAAATAGGCAAAACAATAGCAAACGGGGTATTTAAGAGCAAAATCGATGTGCTATAGCCCACGATTCATGAGTGGGCCCAGATTTTGGGAGTACTGAGGGCAACCTAGTGGTTCCCATTTGTGTTGGAGGGGCCATTTAGGTGGTCAAACGAGCGAAACGACAGCGAACGTGGCATTTTTGGGCAAAATCATTGTGTAATAGCCCATAATTTCATGGGTGGGCCCAGGGTCTGGGTGTGCTGTGGGTTAAAAATTGACTGGGCATACCTGGGGGACTGGAAGGGGCCTAGGGTTGCCTATTTGTATTGGTGGGGCATTTGGGTGGTCAAACGGGCAAAACGACAGCAAATAGGTCATTTTCGGGCAAAATTGGTGAGCTATAGCCCACGATTTTGTGGGTGACCCAGGGGTTTGAGCGTGTTGTAGGACAAAAACTGTGGTAGGCAACGGAGGCTGGGGAGTGGCCTAGTATTGCCAGTTTGTGTTAGAGGCATCATTTGGGATGTCAAACAGGCAAAACGAAAGCAAATGTAGCATTTATAAAAAAATTGGTATGCTATAGCCCACGGTTTCGTGGGTGGGTCTAGGGTCCAGGCGTGATGTGGGCTAAAAATCATCTTGGGAGTGCCAGGGAGGCTGAAAAGCAACTTAGTGTTGCCCTTTTATGTTGGAGGAGCCATTTGGGTGGTCAAACGAGCGAAACGACAGCAAACGAGGCATTTTAGGGTAAAATAGATATGCTATAGCCCACAATTTTGTGGGTGGGCACGGGGTCCGAGTGTATTCTAGGCCAATAATCAATCGGGGCATGCCAGGGAGGCTGGGGAGCGGCCTAGTGTTTTCCGTTTGTATTGGAGGAGCTATTTGGGTGGTCAAACTGGCAAAATGGCAGTAAAGAAGGTATTTTAGGGCAAAATCAGTGTGGTATAGCCCCCAGTTTTATGGGTGGGCCTGGGGTCCGGGCCTGCTGTAGGTTAAAAATCGACCAAGATATGCCAAGGAGGTTGGGGAGCGGCTTAGTATTGCCCATTTGAGTTAGAGAGGCTATTTTGGTGGATCAAACATGCAAAATGGAAGCAAACGGTGTATTTTCAAGCAAAATTAGTGTGCTATTGCCCATATTTTTGTGGGTGGGCTCGGGGTCTGGGTGTGCTGTGGGCTAAAAATCAACCGCGGCATGATAAGGAGGCTGAGGAGCGATCTAGTATTGCCATTTCATGTTGGAGGGTCATTTGGGTGGTCAAACGGGTGAAACGGCAACAAACGGGGAGTTTTAGGGCAAAATTGGTGTGCTATAACCTGAGGTTTCTTGGGTGGGCTCGGGTTTCAAGCATGTTATGAGACGAAAATCTACTGAGGTATGCCAAGGAGGCTGGGAAGTGGCCTAGTATTTCCCGTTTATGTTGAAGGTGCTATTTGGGTTGTCAAACGGGCAAAACGACAGGAAATGAGGCATTTTTAGGCAAAATCAGAGTGTTATAGCCTACGATTTTGTGGTTGGGTGAGGGGTTCGGCCATGCTGTGGGCCAATAATGAATCGAGGCATGCCAGGGAGGCTGAGGAGCGGCCTACTATTGCCCGTTTATTTTGGATGGGCCATTTGGGTGGTCAAACGAGTAAAACAGCAGGAAACGGGGTATTTTGGGGCAAAATCGATGTGCTATAGCCCAGGATTTCGTGGGTGGGCCCAGGGTTCGAGCGTGCTGTGGGGCAAAAATTGATCGGGGCATACCAGGGACGCTTGGAAGAAGCCTAGTGTTTCCTGTTTGTGTTGAAGAAGCCATTTGTGTGGTCAAACGGGCAAAACGACTGCAAACGGGGCATTTTAGAGAAAAATTGGTATGCTATAGCCCATGGTTTCGTGGGTGGGCCTGGTGTCCGACTATCCTGTGGGCTAAAAATTGATGAGGGCATGCAAAAAAAGTTGGGAAGCGGCCTAGTGTTACCTGTTTGATTTAAAGGGACCATTTGGGAGGTAAAACCGACAAAACGGCAATAGCCCACGGTTTTATGGGTGGGCATGTCGTTCGGGTGTGGTGTGGGCAAAAAATTTATCGAGGTATGCCAGCTAGGCTGGGGAACGGCCTAGTGTTGCCTATTTGTATTGGTTGTGTAATTTGAATCGTCAAACGGGCGAAATGGCTGGAAATGGGGTATTTTCATGCAAAATTAGTTTGCTATAGCCCACGACTTCGTGGGTGGGCCTAATTTTTGGCATGCTGTGGGCCAAAAATCTATCGGGACATGCTAGGGAAGATGGGATGCAGTCTAGTATTGCCCGCTTGAGTTGAAGGGGCCATTTGGGTGGTCGAACTAACAAAACAGCAGCAAACGAGGTATTTTTGGGCAAAATTGGTGTCCTATAGCTCATGGTTTCGTGGGTGGGCCAGGTTTCGGGTGTGCTGTGGGCCAAAAATTAATCGAGGCATGCCAAGGAGCCTAGGGAGAAGACTAGTATTGCCTGTTTGAGTTAGAGGGGCCATTTAGGTTGTTAAACGAGCAAAACGGCAGCAAATGGGGCATTTTCGAGCAAATTAGGTGTGCTATAGCCCACGGTTTCATCGATGGGACCGGGATTCGGGCATGATGCACGATAAAAATTGATCGGGGTGTGCCAGAAAGGCTAGGGAGTGGCCTAGAGTTGTCCATTTGTGTTAGAGGGGATATTTGGGTGGTCAAACAGGCAAAACCGATGTGCTATAGCCCACGATGTCGTGGGTGTGCCCAGGGTCCGGGCGTTCTGAGGGTCAAAAATTGATCAGGGCATGTCAGGGAGGTTGGGCCGTGGCCTAGTATTGCTTGTTTAAGTTGGAGGGGCCATTTAGGTGGTCAAACGAGCGAAACGGCAGCAAACAGGGCATTTTTGAGAAAAATCAGTACGCTATAGCCCAAGGTTTCATGGGTGGGTTCGGGGTCTGGGGTCCAGGCATGCTCTGGTCAAAAATCAATCGAGGCGTGCCAGGGAGGTTGGGGAGCAGCCTAGTGTTGCCCATTTGAGTTAGAGGGGCCATTTCGGTGGTCAAACGAGCAAAACAACAGCAAATAGGGCATTTTTGGGCAAAATGGGTGTGCTATACCCCATGGTTTTCTGAGTGGGACCAGGGTTCAGGCATGCTGTGGACTAAAAATTGATTGGGGCATACCAGGGAGGACAGAGAGTGGCCTAGTATTGCCCATTTGTGTGGGTGGGGCCATTTGGGTGGTGAAATAGGCAAAAAGGCAGCAAACGGGGTATTTTTGGGAAAAATTGGTGTGTTATAGCCCATGATTTTGTGGGTGGGCCTGGGGTTCGGGCGTGCTGTAAGATAAAAATCGACCAAGGCGTGCCAATAAGGATGGGCAGCGGCCTAGTGTTGTCTGTTTGTATTAGAGGGGCCATTTAAGTTTTTAAATGGGCGAAACGACAGCTAACGAGGCATTTTTGTAAAAATTGGTGTGCTATAGCCCACAGTTTCGTGTGTGGACCAGAGGTCCGAGCATGCTATGGGCAAAAAATCAATAAGGCATGCCAGGAAGGCATGGGAGTGACCTAGTGTTGCCCATTTATGTTCGAGGGGCCATTTGGATGGTCAAACGAGCGAAACGCTAGCAAACAGGGCATTTTTGGGCAAAATCGATGTTCCAATACCCACAGTTTCATGAGTGGGCCAGGGGTTCGGGTGTGCTGTGGGACAAAAATCGATCAGGAAGTGACAGGGAGGTTGGAGATTGGCTTAGTATTGTCCGTTTGTATTAGAGGGTCCATTTAGGTGGTCAAACGAGCGAGACGACAGCAAACGAGGCATTTTTGATTGAAATTGGTGTGCTATAGTCCACAATTTTGTAGGTGGGCCAGGGTTCCGGGCGTGCTGTAGGACTAAAATTGATTGGGGCATTTCAGGAAGGCTGGGGAGAGGCCTAGTATTGCCTGTTAATGTTGGAAGGGTTATTTGGGTGGTCAAATGAGTGAAACGGCAGCAAATGGGGTATTTTTGGGCAAAATCGGTATGCTATAGCCCACGGTTTTGTGGGTGAGCCAAGGGTTTGGGCGTGTTATGGGTCAAAATTTGACCGGGGCATGCCAGAGAGGCTGGGAACAGCCTATTTTTGCCCGTTTGTATGGGCTGTGCTATTTAAGTGATCAAACGAGCGAAACGGCAGCAAACTAGCATTTTTTAGAAAAATCGGTGTGCTATAGTCCACAGTTTCATGGGTGGTCCCGGGGTTCGGGCTTGCTGCTAGGCGAATATCGATCGGGGTGTTCCAGGGAGGTTGGGGAGCGGCCTAGTATTGCCTTTTTGTGTTAAAGGGTCCATATGGGTGGTCAAACAGGCAAAACAATAGCAAACGAGGCACATTCGAGCAAAATCAATTTTCTATAGCCCACGGTTTTATGGGTAGGCTTAGGGTACAGGTGTTCTGTAGGCTAAAAATCGATCGGGGCATGCCAAGAAGGCTTGGGAGCAGCCTAGTGTTGCTCGTTTGTAGTGGAGGATCCATTTGGGTGCTCAAACGAGTAAAACGGCAGCAAATGGGGCATTTTCAGGAAAAATCAATGTGCCATAGCACAGATTTTGTGGGTGGGCTCAGGGTCCAGGCGTGCTGTGTGCCAAATATCGATCGAGGTATGCCAGAGAGGTTGGAGAGCAGCCTAGTGTTGCTCGTTTCTGTTAGAGGGTCTATTTAGGTGGTCAAATTAGTGAAACTACAGTAAAAGGGGCATTTTTAGGGAATAATTGATGTGCTATAGCCCACGATTTTGTGGGTGGGCCCGAGGTCTAGGCGTGCTCTGGCTTGAAAATTGACAAGGTATGCCAGGGATGCTGGGAGCGGCCTAGTGTTGCCCATTTGTGTTGAAGGGGCTATTTGGGTGGTCAAACAGGCAAAATTACAGCAAACAGGGCATTTTTGGGCAATATTGATGTGCTATTGTCCATAGTTTCATGGGTGGGCCTGGGGTTTGGGCGTGTTGTGTTTCAAAAATTGACTGGGGCGTGCCACGTAGGATGGGGAGCGGCCTAGTGTTTCCCGTTTTTGTGGGCGAGGCTATTTAGGTGGTCAAACAGGAGAAACGGTAGCAAATAGGGTGTTTTCGAGCAAAATCAGAGTACTATAGCCCAGGATTTTGTGGGTTGGCCCAGGGTTCGGGTGTACTGTGGGCCAAATATTAATCGAGGTGTGCCAGGGAGGCTGAGGAGATGCTAGTTTGCCCATTTATGTTTAAGGGGCCATTTGGGTGGTCAAATAAGCGAAATGGCAGTATACGTGGCATTTTTTGGAAAAAATTGGTATGCTATAACCTACGATTTCGTGGGTTGGTCCGGGGTTCGGAATAGCTATAGGCTAAAAATTGATCGAGGAGTTAAAGGGAGATTGGGGAGCGACCTAGTATTGCCCGTTTTATTGGAGAGGCCATTTGGGTGGTCAAACGGGCAAAACAGCAGTAAACGGGGTATTTTCAGGCAAAATCAATATGTTGTAGCCCACAGTTTCATGGGTGAGCATGAACTCCGAGCGTGTTGTGGATCAAAAAATAATCGGGGCATGCAAGGGAGGCTGAAGAGTGGCTTAGTGTTGCCCGTTTGTGCTGAGGGTCCATTTGGGTGGTCAAACGGGTGAAACGGCAGTAAATGGGGCATTTTCAGGAAAAATTGATCTGTTATATCCCATGATTTCGTGGATGGACCCAAGGTCTGGGCGTGTTATGGGCCAAAAATCGATTGGGGCATGCCAAGAAGGCTGGGAAGCGGCCTAGTATTGCCCATTTATGATGGATAGGCCATTTGGATGGTCACACAGGCAAAACTGCAGCAAATGGGGCATTTTCAGAGAAAATTGGTGTGCTATAGCCCACGTTATCGTGGGTGTGTCCGGGGTCTGGGCGTGCTTTGGGTCAAAAATTAATCGAGGCATGCCACGGAGGCTAGGGGCGGCCTCGTGTTGCCTATTTATGTGAGCGGGGCTATTTGGGTTGTCAAACGGGCAAAACGGCAACAAACAGGGCATTTTCGGGAAAAATTAGTGTGCTGTAGATCATGATTCATGGTTGGCCCAGAGTCGGAGTGTGTTGTGGAACAAAAATCGACTGGAGCATGTCAGGGAAGCTAGCGAGGGGCGTAGTATTGCCCGTTTATGTTGGAGGGGTTATTTGGGTAGTTAAACGGGAGAAACGACATCAAATGAGGCATTTTTAGGTAAAATCGGTGTGTTATAGCCTATGATTTCGTGGGTGAGTTCGGAGTCTGGGCGTGCTGTGGGCTGAAAATAGATCAGGGCATGCTTGGGAGGCTAGAAAGTGGCCTAGTGTTGCTCGTTTGTATGGGCGGGGCCATTAGGGTGGTCAAATGGGTGAAATAGCAACAAACGAGGCAATTTTGGCAAAATCGGTGTGCTATAACCCACGATTTCATAGGTGGGCTCGGGGTCTGGGCATGTTGTGGGCTAAAAATTGACTAGGGCGTGCCAAGAAGACTAAAGGGCAGCTAGTGTTGCCTGTTTGTGTGAGCGCGTCTATTTGGGTGGTCAAATGGGCAAAACGGCAGCAAAAGGGGTTTTTTTGGGATAAATCATTATGCTATAGCCCACGATTTCATGGGTGGGCCTGGGATCCGAGCGTGCTATGTGTCAAAAATTGATCGGGATACGCCAGGGAGGCTGGGGAGCGGCCTAGTGTTGCCCATTTGTGTTGGAGCCTTGAAAGGGCCATTTAGGTGGTCAAATGGGTAAAACAGCAGCAAACGGGGCATTTTGTGTGCTATAGACCACGGTTCCGTGGGTGGGCCCAGGGTTCGAGCATACTATGGACGAAAATTGATCGGGGCATGCCGGGGAGGTTGGAGAGCGACCTAGTGTTGCCCATTTGGATTGGAGGCAAATTTGTGTGGTTAAACGGGACAAACGGTAGAAAATGGGCCTTTTTTAGGGCAAAATCGATGTGTTATAAGCCATGATTTTTGGGGTGGTCCAGTGGTCCGGGCGTACTGTGGGTCGAAAATTGATTGTGGCATGCTGGGGAGGCTGGGGAGCAGCCTAGTATTGAACCGTTTGTGTGGGCGAGGCCATTTGGGTGGTCAAACGGGCGTAATGGCAGCAAATAAGGAATTTTCAAGTAAAATCGATATGTTATAGCCCACGGTTTCATGGGTGGGCCCAAGGTCCGAGCGTGATGTGGGCCAAAAATTGATTGAGGCATGCCAGGGAGGCTGGAGAGCGAACTAGTGTTGCTCGTTTGTGTGGACGGGGCCATTTGGGTGGTCAAATGGTTAAAACGATAGCAAACAATGCATTTTCGGGCAAAATCGGTATGCTAAGCCCACAGTTTCGTAGGTGGACCCGGGTCAGATGTTTCAATTTTTTACGAAACATTTTGCATCTTTTTCACAAGAAAATTGTGAGTTTTCAAGCAACTAAAGTTGTATTAAATGGTATATTTGAGTGACTTCAAGTTAAGGAGTTAGTTGAGGGAGAAAACTCAGGAAAACAACAGAAAAGGTCACCGACGGCCCAAATGGCAGACCGTCAACCATGCGACGGACCACCGAAAGGACCGCCAAAGCTAACTTGAAGGTTCAAAAGGGAAGGACCATGCGACGGTCCAAGTGGCGGACCGTCAACCTTGCGGCGGACAGCCAACTTGGCCGTCAGGCTTAAGCAGAATGTAAGATTCTAGAAGTCTGAGCGACGGACTGTCGGACTATCAACGGTCCACCAAGGTAGCCGTCGGCATTAAACATAATATGACATCCTGGGGCACTTAGTGACGGTCCATGTGATGGACCATCAGACTCCCAATGGGCCATTAGTTGGATCACCAGTTTGGACGCAGTTTTTTCTGAATTTAAATTTTAAATCTTCTAAACCTGGGAGCATATAAATACACAGTTAGGGTTTTATTGAGAGTTCTGAATCTTGGATATTATTATCTGAGTTTTCCATCTTTGAATCTCTCTGTAACATAGAAATCTGTGAGTCAAACTATATTTGTGGATCTAATCATTTCATTGCTATTGAAGATTCAAGAATTAATTCTTGTAACCTTTGTAAGTGAACTTTGAATTTGTTTATGAATAATACAAGTATTCTTTCTCTTTCTTCTATGGAGATAAGTCGCTCAGCTCTCATAACTAGGGTTATGGGAGCTTAATGTAATAGTTGATATGGGTTGTGATTCCAATTGAGTTTTTGTAGGTAGTTGATGTTGTATAAACCCTTCTTCACTCTAATGACTTTTATTGGTTGTAAACTTGAAAGGAGAGCCCAAGAACAATCACTTATTCGAATAGAAAAGTGTTTGTTGGGAAAAGAAAGCGTTCACATGAAATCTAGATTCCTAAATCTTTAGATTAATGGAAAATACCTTAACAAGGAATAACCTACATGAGAAATTGGTTGATTAATCAATATATTCTTTAAGTTTGAGAGAGTTAAAGGATAAACTCTTGCAACTGAAGTTATTGAGTGGAACTCAAAAGTGACTCGCAACCCCAACTGTTTAAACATCTTGGTAACCATAACTTTAGTTTGTTTAATATCATTGAATTACTACTAGCAGAAAGAATCATTAGTTGGAACACTCTGTTATAATTATGTAGAATACAATTCATAAATCAAAGCCCCTCTTATTCAGGAACCTTTGATCAACAGTCTAATAAAAATCACAATACTTAGTGAACACAGTATTCCCTATGGGATTCGATACCCAACCTAGTTGGGTTCTATATTTGACAACGATCGCTTAATCTCTCGTAAGAGAGGAATAATTTGGGCGTATCAAAGTTCGAGCGTGTTGTGGACCAAAAATCGACTGGAGCATGCCAGGGAGGCTGGGGAACGGCCAAGTATTATCCATTTGTGTGGTCAGGTCCATTTGTGTGGTTAAACAAGAGAAACGACAGCAAACGGGGCATTTTCGGCAAAATTGATATGTTATTACCCACGATTTTAAGGGTGAGCCCAGGGTCCGGGCGTGCTGTAGGCCAAAAATTAACTGGTTTATGATAGAGAGGCTGGAGAACGGCTTAGTGTTGTCTATTTGTGAGGGCGGGGTCATTTGGGAGGTCAAACGGATGAAACGACAACAAACGGGGCATTTTTCGAGAAAAATTGGTGTGCTATAGCCCACAGTTTCATGGGAGGGCCCGAGGTACAGGCGTCCTATAGGCCAAAAATTGACTTGGGCATGCCAGGGATGCTGGGGAGCGGCCTAATATTGCCCATTTGTGTGGATGGGGATCATTTGGGTGGTCAAACGGGTGAAACAACAGTAAACGGGGCATTTTCAAGCAAAGTCAATGTGTTATAGCCCACAGTTTCGTGGGTAGGCCCGAGTTCTGAGCGTACTGTATGTCGAAAATCCACCGGGACGTGTAAGAGAGGTTGGGGAGCGGCCTAGTGTTGCCCGTTTCTGTGGGCTAGGCCATTTGGATGGTCAAACGGGCAAAACGACAATAAATGGGGCATTTTCAGGCAAAATTGGTGTGCTATATAGCCCACAGTTTTGTGGGTGGGCTCAGGTTTTGAGCGTGTTTTCGGTTGAAAATCGATCAAGGAGTGCCAGAAAGGCTAGAGAGCGTCCTAGTATTGCCCGTTTGTGCTGGCGGGGCTATTTGGGTGCTCAGACGAGCAAAACGGAAGCAAACAGAGCATTTTTAGGCAAAATTGGTGTGCTATAGCCCATGATTTCGTGGGTGGGCCCTAGGTTTATGCGTGTTGAAGGCCAAAAATTCATCGGGGCATACTATACAGGTTGTGGAGCGGCCTAGTATTGCCCGTTAGTGTGGGCGGGGCTATTTGAGTTGTCAAACGGGTGAAACGGCAGCAAACGGGGCATTTTCGAGTAAAATCGGTTTGCTATAGCCCATAGTTTCGTGGGTGGGCTTGGGGTTCGGGCATGCTGTGGGCAAAAAATTAATCGGAGCATGCTAGAGAGGTTGGAGAGCGTCCTAGTCTTGCCCATTTATGTAGGCGGGGATATTTGGGCGGTCAAACGGGTGAAACGGCAGCAAATAGGGCGTATTCGATAGAAATTAGTGTGTTATAGCCGACGATTTCGTGGGTGGGCCTGGGGTCCGGGTGTGCTGTTGGCCAAAAATTAATCGAGGCATGCTAGGAAAGCTAGGGAGCAACCTAGTATTGCCTGTTTGTGTAGGCAGGGCCATTTGGGTTGTCAAACGAGCAAAATAGCAGCAAATAGGGACTTTTTGGAAAAAATTGGTGGTACTATAGCCCATGATTTTATGGGTAAACCCGAGGTCTAGACGAGCTGTGGGCCAAAAATCACTCGAGGCATGTCAAGAAGGCAAGGGAGCGGCCTAGTATTGCCCGTTTATATGGGTGGGGACATTTGGGTGGTCAAATGAGCAAAACAGCAGCAAAAGGGACATTTTTGTGCAAAATCGGTGTGCTATAACCCACAGTTTTATAGGTGGGCCAAGGTCAGGGCGTGCTGTGGGCTAAAAGTTGATCGGGATGTGCTAGGGAGGCTAGGGAACGACCTACTATTACCTGTTGGTGAGGGCGAGGCCATTTGGGTGGTCAAAAGGGGCAAAACGGCAGCAAACGGGGCATTTTCTAGCAAAATTGGTGTGCTATAGCACACTGTTTCAAGGGTCGGGACTGGGGTCCGGGCGTGATATGGGCTAAAAATCAACTAGGGTGTGCCATAGAGGCTGGGGAGCAGCCTAGTGTTGCCCGTTTGTGTGGACGGGGCCATTTGGATGGTCAAACAGGCGCAACGGCAGCAAACAAGGCATTTTTGGGCAAAATTGGTGTGCTATAGCCCATGGTTTTATGGGTGGGCCCAGGGTTCGGGCGTTCTGTAGTCTAAAAATTGACTGGACATACCAGGGTGGCCCGTTTATGTGAGCGCGGCCATTTGTTTGGTCAAATGGGGGAACCAGCAGCAAAAGGGGCATTATCGGGATAGATCGGTGTACTATCGCCCACAGTTTCATGGGTGGGCTCGGGGTTTGGCGTGCTGTGGGCCTAAAATAATCGGTGCATGCCAGGGAGGCTGGGGAGTGGCCTAGTGTTGTCCGTTTGTATGGGCGAGGACATTTGGGTTGTCAAATGAGCGAAACGGCAGCAAACGGGGCATTTTCGAGATAAATCGGTGTGTTATAGCCCATGATTTCATAGGTGGGCCTGAGGTCCATGCGTGTTGTGGGCTAAAATCGACCGAGGTGTTCTAGGAAGGTTGGGGAGCAGCCTAGTATTGTCGTTTGTGTGTGCGGGGCCATTTAGGTGGTCAAACGGGCAAAACGGCAGCAAACGGGGCATTTTCAGGCAAAATCGGTGTGTTATAACCACGATTTCGTGGATGGGCTCGGGGTCCTATGGGTCAAAAATCAACCGGGGCATGCCAAGGAAGTTAGGAAGCGGCCTAGTGTTGCCCGTTTGTATGGACGGGGCCATTTGGGTGGTCAAATGGGCATAACAGCAGCAAACGGGTCATTTTCAAGCAAAATTGTTGTGCTATAGCCCACGATTTCGTAGGTGGGCTCGGGGTTCGGGCGTACTGCAGGCCAAAAATCGATCGGGCCATGCCAACGAGACTGGGAGCAGCCTAGTGTTTCCCACTTTTTTGGGCGGGGTTATTTGGATGGTCAAATGGGCAAAACGGCAGCAAACAAAGCATTTTCAGGAAAAATCGGTGTGCTATAGCCCACGTTTTCATTGGTAGGTCTGTGATCCAATCGTGAAATGGGCTAAAAATAGAACTGGTGCTCCCAGGAAAGCTGGAGAGCAGAGACGTGTGGGCCATTGGGGTGAGCGGTGCCATTTGAGTAGTTAAATGGGCGAAACAGCGCGAACGGGCTATTTTTGGGCAAAATCAGTGTGTTATAGCCCACAATTCTGGATGTGTGCCCAGGTCAGAGCCTCAAATGGGTTAAAAATTGACCTGGTGCACCCAAACAAGCTGGGGAGCGAAGGAGTGTGGGTCATTGGGGTGGGCTAGGCCATTTGGGTGGTCAAACGGGAGAAACAGCACGAACAGGCCATTTTCGGGCCAAATTGGTGTTCTATAGCCCATGGTTCTTAGGGTATACCCTAAGTTTGGGCGTGAAATAAACCAAAAATTGACCTGGAGCTCTCGGGCTAGATAGGGAGCGGTGTGTGTGGGCCATTAAGATGGGCGGAGCCATTTGGGCGGTCAAACGGGTGAAACGGCGCCAACGGGCCATTTTTGGCTCAAATTTGTGCTATAGCCCAAGATTTTGAGGGATGTGCTAGGGGTCCGAGCGTGAAATGGGCCATAAATCGACCTGATGCTCCCAGGAAAGTTGGAGAGTGGAAAAGCGTGGGCCATTAGAGTGGGCGGGTCCATTTGGGTGGTCAAACGGGAAAAATGATGCGAATGGACTATTTTCGAGCCAAATCGGTGTGCTGTAGCCCATGGTTTCGGGGGTGCCCAGGTTCTGGGCATGAAATAGGCCAAAAATTGACCTGGTGCTCTCAGGCAGGCTGGGGAGCAAGAGAGGGCCGTTTCAATTGTCGAATGGGAGAAACAGTACGAACGGGCCATGTTCGGGCCATATCAGTATGCTCTAACCCACGATTCCGAGGGTGTACTCGGGTTTCAGACGTAAAATAGGCTGAAAATCAACCTAGGCAAACTAGGGAACGAAAGAGTATGGATCATTGGGGTGGGCATAGCCATTTAGGTGGTATAACGGGCAAAACGGCGTGAACGGGTTGTTTTCAAGCCAAATTGATGTGATATAGCCCACGATTCTGGAGGTACACTTGGGGTCCAGCGTGAAATAGGCCAAAATTGATTTGGTTATTCCAGACAGGCTGGGGAGCAGGGAGTGTTGGCCATAGGGGTAGGCGAGGCCGTTTGGTTGGTCAAACAGGCAAAATGATGCTAACGGACCATTTTTAGGCCAAATCGGTGTGTTGTAGTCAACAGTTCTGGTGGTGCTCGAAGTTCGAGCATGAAATAGGCCAAAAATAGACCCTGTGCTCCCAGGCAGGATTAGGAGCAGGGGATTTTGGGGCATTAGGATGGGCAGGATCGTTAGGGTGGTCAAACGGGCGAAATAGCACAAACAGACCATTTTCGGGCCAAATCGATGTTCTATGGCCTATGGTTCCGAGGGGTGTGCTCGGTTCTGGGTATGAAACGGGCCAAAAATCAAATGGGCAATTAAACAGGTGAAACGGAGTCAATAGGCCATTTTTTGGGCCAAATCAGTGTGTTATAGCCCATGGTTCTAAGGGGTGTGCCTGAGATTCGGGTGTAAAATGGGTCAAAAATTGACTTGAGCGGGGGAGTGTAGGCCATTGGGGTGGGCGAGGCCATTTTGGTGGTCAAACGACACCAATAAGCTATTTTTGAGCCAAATTGGTGTGTTATAGCCCACGGTTTCGAGAGGTGTGCCCGGGGTCCAAGCGTGAAACGGGCTAAAAATTGAGTTGGTGCTCCCAGACAGGCTGGGGAGCAAGGGAGTGTTGGCCATTTGGGTGGGCGGAGCCATTTAGGTGGTCAAACAGGCGAACAGCGCGAACGGGCCATTTTGGGCCAAATTGGTATGCTATAGCCCACAGTTCTAGGGGTGTGCCCGAAGTTCGGGCATGAAATAGGGCAAAAATCAACATGGTGCTCCCAAGCAGGATGGAGAACGGAGAAGTGTGGGCCATTGGGATGGGTGGGGCCGTTTGGGCGATTAAACAGGCAAAACGGCGCCAACAGGCCATTTTGGGGCCAAATCGATGTGTTATAACCCACGGTTTCGAGGGGTGTGCCTGGGGTATAGGCGTGAAATGGGTCAAAAATTGACTTGGTGCTCTCAGGAAAGTTGAGGAGTAGGGGAGTGTGGGCCATTGGGGTGGTCAAACAGGCAAAACAGTGCGAATGGGCTATTTTTGGGCCAAATTAGTGTATTATAGCCCACGGTTCTGAGGGGTGTGCCTGGGTCTGGGCGTGAAATGGGTCCAAAATCGACCTGGTGCTCCTAGAAAGGCTAGGGAGCAGAAGAGTATGGGCCATTGGGGTGGGTGGGGCCGTTTTGGTTGTCAAACAGGCAAAATGGCGTGAACTGGCCATTTTCGAGCTAAATTGGTGTGCTGCCCACGATTTCAGGAGTGTGCACAAGTTTCGAGCGTTAAATGGATTGAAAATTGACCTAGTTCTCCTAGACACGCTGGGGAACGGGAGAGTGTGGATCATTGGGGTGGGCGGGGCCATTTGGATAGTCAAACAGGCGACACGGTGCAAACGGACTATTTTTAGGCCAAATCGGTGTGTTATAGCCGACGGTTCTAAGGGTGTTCCCAAAGTTTGAACGTGAAATGGGCCAAAAATCAAACATGTTCTCCCAAGCAGGATGGGAAGCGTGGAGTGTGAGACATAGGGATGGGCGGGGCCGTTTCGGTGGTCAAATGGGCAAAACGACGCGAATGGGCCATTTTCGAGCCAAATTGGTATGTTATGGCCCACGGTTTAGAGGGGTGTGCCCAGGGTTCGAGCGTGAAATGGGCTAAAAATCAACCCGATACTCCCAAAAAAGCTAAAGAGCGAGGGAGTGTGGGCCATTGGGGTGGACGAGGTCGTTTAGGTGGACAAATGGGCAAAATGGTGCAAACGGGTCATTTTTGGGCTAAATCGGTGTGTTATAGCCCATGGTTTCGGCGGTGTGCCCGGGGTCTGGGTGTATAATAGGCCAAAAATTGACCTGGTGCTCCCAGGCAGGTTGGAAAGCAGGGGAGTATGAGCCATTAGTGTAGGCGGGGCCATTTAGGTGGTCAAACGGGCGAAACGATGCGAACGGACCATTTTCGAGCTAAATCAATGTGCTATAGCCCACGGTTCCAGGGGTGTGCCTGGGTTCGGGCGTAAAATAGGCCAAAAATCGATCTTGTGCTCCCTGGCAGGCTGGGGAGTGGGGAAGTATGGGCCATTGTGATGAGCTGGGCCGTTTAGGTGGTCAAACGGGCAAAATAGCTCAAACGAGCCATTTTCGAGCTAAATCGATGTGCTATAACCCACGGTTTCGAGGGTATGATCGAGTTTTGGGCATAAAATATTCTGATAATTAACCTGCGGCTCCCAGGTAGGCTGAGGAGCGGGGGAGTATGGGCCATTGGACTTTTAATGGAACTATTACTTGGTACAACTTGGTAATGGAACCCTAAATGGTATATATGTTTTAAATGGTTTGGAATGATTAAATGGTAAGGTCTTGGTGGTCATGGTTATGGGTTAATTGAACAACCTTTTAGGGTATAAGGGGATCCCCCAAGCAAACATAATGATGAACATCTTATGGGGTACATGAGAATCCCCTAAGCTAACTTAATGATGTGATCTATGGGTGCATGGGAATCCCTTCTTCTCTAAAAAGCTGGCTAAGGACATTGCTTGCAAGCTATAGTCGGTATAACAATACCACTACTTATAGCCTTGGTTAATAATAAATGGAATGGTGGTTTTGGTTATGTGATAATGGTTTAATTGGGTAATAATGGCGGTGTGTGATAGCTAACCGTGAAGGTGTGAGTCTACTGGAAACTCATGTTTGCCGACATGAGGATTGGTCATGATGATCATATGGGGTACACGGGAATCCCCTAAGTTGCACTTATATATATGATCATAGTGAGCGAAGGGTACTTGGGAATCCCCTACTCCTATGGTATTTCTGGTTCGTGCAGCTACACGCATCGGGGCCTGTTCAGGGGGTTACACTAGACCCATATAGCCCGTGGGTATTTCTAAGACGGTTAAGCTACACATACCCAGGTTAATGATTTTTAATGCATGCTAAACCCGATTTTCTTTTCCAGCATGAATTTTATGTGTGTGTGTGTGGTTATGCATGCATATGGCTGGTTTACTTGGTTTGAAAGGTTGGCATTATTTTATCCTTATCCTGAGTACTTGCTAGTGTTAACCCGCTAACCCATCTTCGACGGTTGTATCCCCACGCGATGCAGAAACTAGCCATTCTACTCATCCTACTTAGTGATTGAGCTCGGGATCAACTATTGGATTGAAGTAGTGAGTTTTCATACTCCGGAAGGCTCCATTTCATATCATGGATGTCTTTACATACTTTGATTATTTTATGGACACTGATTTTGGCTATGGTTGGGGGCCTGTCCCAGCCGGATATTATTCTTTCTTTAGATTGAGGTTTTGTGGAACTATTATGGGTTGGTATGGGTGGTGTCAATAGAGGTGTCAGCCTTAATATTGGCATTGGTATTAGGGTTGGTACCTATTATGTTGTGTTATGGATATGAACTTGGTTATTATATCAGTTTGGTTATGGTTGTAGGTTGTTACTTGATGGTTAGACTTGCTTAGGTTGGTCATGGTTATGAAGCTATCCCAAAGGCTTAAGTTTGTGCATAACGCTATCTTGTTATATGTTGGGAATTCATCCAACTCAGGGCATATATTAGCAGGTTGGGTTGGTATCAGGGGTGGTCTCCAATCCTAGTTGGACTTGAGATGCCCATTACGACAAGGCTCTAGTTCGTATCATGTCAGTTAGCCCACGGTTTCGGAGGTATGCCTGGGGCACGAGGGTATTTTGGGCCAAAAATCGATCGAGGATTTCCCTGGCAGGCTGAGGAGCGGGGGAGGGTGGACCGACAGGGTCGGCGGGGCCGTCTGGGTGGTCAAGCGAGCGAAACAGCGCGAACGAGCCTTTTTCGAGCAAATCAGTGGGCATTTGCCCACAGTTTCGGGGATGTGCCCGAGGCCCGAGCGTATTTTGGGCCTAAATCAACTGGGGGCTCCGACACAGGCTGAGGAGTAGGGAAGTGTGAGCCAGCAGGGCCATCTGGATGGTCAAATGAGCGAAACGACACAAACAGGCCTTTTTCAGGTCAAATCAGTAGGTGTTAGCCCACAGTTTCGAAGGTGTGCCTAGGAAATATTTGTAAACCACAATGAGGAAGAGTATAAATCAAGGTCGAAAATGACTAAATTACCCGTGTAAGGATGCAAACATGTCCTCCAAGACATGCATGCTTCCTAGCCTCTAATTTTAAGTACTAATATCTTGAACCTTTGCAAAAGCTTGAGCGTAAGTGCTATTAATCCCAAAATATAACCCCTCTTTTCATAGGAACTTACAACATCCACAGAAAAATTTGACAAAACTATGGATTTAACGACAACAGGTTTGAAAGCTTCCAGCAACAATGAAATGAGAGGAGGGGGCGGGGGCGTGTCCACCTAATTCATGCCTCAATCGCAAAAGCGGGAGATTCTGAATTACTAGACAAAGGTAACTGGGAAATTAAAAAAAAAAACTAAGTATAACATAAATTTCTTGAAACCACATATAAATATGCATGTTGTATTCCTAATCAAGAGGTGACACTTGAGCAGCCGCACTGGAACACATCTCCACTTATCATCTTACATTCTTTGGGTGTCTGAACCTCCATCTCGCTAAAACTATGTTGGCTTTTGCTTCTCAAAGCATTGCGCTTCACAAGCTTACTCAGGATACACGCAATGGCAACCTTTGATCCCAAGTTAGAGAGCCCTCTTGACATGAAGATTGCACCACCCAAGAGCATTAGTATATTCGGCACCACCTTGTTTGATGGCTTTTTTCTTTGTTCCTTCACATTGCATTGACGTGACACTCCACAGCTGTTGTCACTATCTGTGCAGGTTTCTGAATTGATTAAGCTCCTAGTGTGGTCTAAGGTATCCAACCCAAGTGGAACCTTCATTTGAGAAGAGGGGAAAGGGGTTAGGAAAGGAAAGATCAAAAAATCAAGTCAAGCAGACACAAGCATTTAGGGTAGAAAACAGGCACTTCGTTTCGGCCAGATTATACATTATTCTACTCATACTGGGAAGGTTAATCCACGTATGCAATAATAGAAGCACATTATCCTCATACTTTCTTATCATTTTCGGAGGAAGGAAGGCCATTGAAGGGAGAAAAATGACTTTGTAAAGGAAAATGCTTCTGTTTCTGTCACTGCCAAGTTTGTGTTTTTAATTATCTAGTTTACTTGACTTTTCCAAGCAAAAAGAATAGTGAAAGTCCAATTAAGAACTTTAAAAGAAGCATAGCTCACCTTTTGAATTAACGTGACGGCACTCACACCTAAAGTCAACTGAGAATGGTCAAGGGCAGAGTATCGGCGAAGTGCATCATCCATTTTACAAACATAGCTCCATATGCCCTTTGTAAAGGCTAGTTTTGCCATTTCAACATTCAGACCAGCATCTTCTTGGTGTACCATTTGGATCTCACAGGCATTCCTACCAGAAACTGAAAGAAAATTCACAAGGAAACAACTCACTACTGCACTGCACCTCCCTAGATTCCTAGAAGTACTACAGAAAATCATTATATTTACTTTTATCCTAGAAACCTGATAGAATTATGAAAAAATTCACAAAATGAGTCATGATTCCAACTATGTATATGCTGTCATGTGATGCTTAAATCAGCTTTTTCGCACAAGGAAAAATAATAACAAGGAAGAATATGGTACACTAACATTGGTATACTGAATTTGCGGCATGGCATAGAATAGAACATGAACAAAAAAAACCTACCTTTCCTGATTCTCCAACCAGACCTAAAGAGCCCAACCCTGACATACTTCTTCCTTCTTTGTGCCAAAGGATATTCACATTCCTACTAGCAGTAAAACTCCAAAATTTTAGCATGCATAAACAAAGTTATGTAACAGGCTAAACTGAAACAAGAATAGATGCAATTACGAGTTGCGACACATGAATGATGGAAACTTATGTAAATAACCTTAAGTGAGGAAACCAACTTCTTCCTTTTATCTCCTATACTTTTTTTGGGTTTTGATGCGTGTGGGTGGGTGGATGCAAGGGGGGTCCATCAGAAGAATTTTTCCATCCAAGGAAATTTACAGGAACTCTTTTAGGCAGGACCTTCTTTCTAAACTAGTTCTAACAGCAATATTTATTAACTGGAGACGGTGCACCATCAAGATATCTCGAGAGAGTTGAGTTGGGTGAATCAGTTCTAAAATAGCTTGATGTCCAACAATGTAACTTTATAAAGTACCTTGGTAAAACAGTAGAAGGATCCATCATTGCCTTCCCACATTCTCCAAGCTAATATGTACTCTCTTGGAGTCAATAGTGGAAACTTTTTTATCATGAGGCCAATTTCAGTTCCACTGCTTGTATCCACCTGCAACTGCTTATGTTCAATCAAGGTTTTGTCCCAAATTTTCCGGAAATCATTGTCCATGTAAAAATCTCTGACCATCTCAACAGAGCAATTCTCAAATATAGTGACACTTAGATATTTAAGAGGCGCATCCTGCAACACAGAAGAGATGAAACCCGGGTATTATCACTTCATTACTGATACAGATAGTATTAACTCTTTTTCTATAAATTAGACGACGATAAGAATTAATAAATAAATACATTTAAAATAAGACAATCCAGATACTTTGTATCACTTCACGTAATACAAAGAGCATTAAACAGAAGGTGAAACCGTGACATCATTTATTGCACAGCATAAGATACAAGTGCTTATGCAGATGTAAATGCATGCCCACATAGGATTGCAAGTGCTGTATTCTGTTCTTTGACCCCCTTCAGTCACTTCAGATCCTTAAAGAGTATCAATTGGAGCACTGCCTGCAGTTGGTTACTCCATTTTTCTTTAAGAGTTGCAAAGGTACGTAAAGTACACTAACAAAAGGTGAAAGAAATCTACTTTTGTGATTGATAGTTCACCTAATGAACGCGCTTCTGCTTCTGCATCATTACTGCCAGTTTATTGATTGGTTCATCCCTTAGGCGTCAAATATGTTTATTATTCTGAATTCTGAGAAATTAGGCAATTTTGCAAGCCCCTATGAGATAAAAGCACAGAGACCGCTATAATAGTAAGAACACAGTACATAAAGAGAGAAACTGAGCAAGCACCTTCTGTTTACAACACTGTGCACAGTAGGAAAGACGATCTGTTCTCCGGTTAATGGCATCTTCCCATTTCTCATTAGCTTGAAAGTTCTTATTTATGTCGTCAATCAAATTCTTCAGATCTAGATCAGATATCACTGTAGTGATCCTGAGAATAATAAATGAGATATTATGGATTTTTTTGCTGGATACGCTGGTGTATCAGTGTATGTAGTCTTGGTATTGTTAACATATGTATAAATAGAATAAGAAATTCACCATTCAAATATGCAAGTCTTTAGGATGCTTAGGGACTAACAACCACAGCCAGATTTGCCAGTTAACAGAAGACAAGGCTCGCATAGGAGAACCATATCTACTACTAGAGCTTGCATATTCTTCTTCATATACTGCACTAGTGAGCACTGGATATTCTTCATATACTGCACTAGTGAGCCCAACATTTTGTTTACCAAGATCACTGCTTCTGAGTCGAGACCTATATCTATACTAGAGCATGGAAATTCTCCTCAGTACTGCAGCTTTCAGCTAATATGATTATGAAATTTTGTAACTGTTGATTAATTTTCAAATAAAACAAAAATGAACGTAATGTGAGGTGTTGTAATCTAGTTACATCAGCTACGGATGTGGATAATGCTAAGGAACAGACTTCATGCCTTTCTATTTTATTAATTATCACCTCATAATTCAGCTGAATCTAATGAGGCTCGTATGAGACATTTTTGTTGTATGCACTACACCTGCTTTCTTATCAATACCACGAGGATCCTAATTATTTTCCCGGACATACTTACCTTCAGCTTCTCAACCTAAGATACTTCCGGAGTGTCACTAGATCATCCAAAGAATAAAGTGAACTGATTTATATGTTTTAATTAGATAAATTGACAAAAAGACAGCCTAAATACATGTGCATTGCATTGATAACTAGTGTTTCGTTTATTGAGAGGGACATAAACTTGTGTACAAGAGGTACACAACTCACTAGAAGGTTGTTCTACTGGTTCAAACACGACTGGGTTTACCAGCTCCAATGGCTTCTTGGCTTGATACTTCAATTCTCCATAAAGAAGTTGATGTGCCTTTCCCATATTGGCATCCAACACATATAGTGTCTCCTCAAAGCTCAAGGTAGGGAAATCCTTTTAATTTTATCAATTGCATCATGATTTTTAGTTTGTTGTAGCTCACGTGCCAAGACATGCATGACATAGATCAGTTGGTTCATCACTCCGAATCTTCTCCACATAAGTTGTCCAGGCTGACATGACATAGATTAATTCTAATCTTCTTGCCTCCATGATTGGCAAGCTTGTAGCTTTCAAGTTCCGATATAATTTTAAGTTATTCGGCCCAAAGACAACATAGTTGTCGGAGGTCTAAGGTTGTTAGTTATGACACAAACAATAAGTTCTTCATACCCAAAACATGGTATACATTTTGAAGTTGCACTTGTATCGAGTTGTTACGAGGCACAAACACTGATCCAATCATGTTCATAATCAACCAATTTCTCAATTAAAATTTCAAGAGCAAGCTCCTTTTCTTCGTCAGAGACAAGCTCCGGCAACTTTCTTGTACCAGCAGTCTCTGGCCTAGTGGCCTTTGTTTATAATGATAGCACTTATCCCTTTGTAGGTTGTTGAAGCCTTGGTTTGCCTGCTTGCTCACTGGCTTCGTTGAAGTTGATTTTTCTGGTTTTCTTGGTTGTGATCTCCTCTCTTGATCCCTTTTTTGGTAGATTTGCCTTTTGCTAAATAGCATTTTATCTTCATCTTTAATAGAAATACTTGGATAATGGCATTTCCAAGTCTTTTCATTTGCCAACAGATTTTCAACCTCAAATAAAGTTGGGTTTGTGGACCACCTGCGTGTGGCCGTAATTATGTCCTTCTACCCCGAGCTCAGACCATGAACAATGGTTCACCTCATCGATGTCAATGTGATAGAATTCTCTGGATCTAATATTGATATTTCATCACATAAAATTTTTCCTTAGGGAGGTATTGATCGATTGCCATGTTCTGCTGCGAGATCGACAAAAGCACATTTTCAAGCCTTTGTAATCTTGCATCATTATTCTAAGTAAAAATTATCGCCAGCGTCTCACAAGCTTATTTGGGTGTCTTGGCGTTCTTAATCCCTTGCAAGAACTCATCTACAACTATTACAGTGGGAGTATACATGGCCTTTCCATCTTTAACCCTCCATCTTTTTGTTACATTAACATCCGTTGGTGGTGTAGTGTCTAATCCACAAACAATATTTCATAGTTCCTAGCTGAGAAAATAATATTGCATCCTTGAGTTCCACAATCTGTAGTTGCTTGCATTGAGCTTATCAATGCGGCTGAGGTGCTGGCAAAATTTGTCATTAATTTGTGCCTTTTGATTTCTCTGAAGTAGCATGTAGGATCTCCTTTGAGTTGCTACCTCGCTCTTGATCCACTAGACTATTTTACCACTTGTTGAAAATTGTGAACACAATTGGTTGCTCATAATTTGAATTTTATTATTGCAGGATAAGGAACAGCTTCCATCTTGCAATTCTTAAACGCAATTGTTCTTGTTGCAGTATCTTATTTCTCACTTAATCGCTTGCTTCTTCCTTGCTTGAGCACCCCGACTCTTAACTTGAATTTACATACAATGTCAAATGTGTTATTAGTGATGGAAGGATCTGGCGAGTTATTTATCATCTACTTCATTCTAGAATTTACACTTATCTCAAATGAGTGCGTTTTTAATTTTCCAAACAATAAAAAGTTGTATCTCACAAACTGACAAATGACAATCAGAAGGATATGAGAAAAAGAAGCTACCGGACATCAGGAGTAGAGGGAGAGACATCAGGATGGCTATTGAGTTTGGGATGTGGATGCGCAGGCGCAGCAGATCGTTCTCTAAATCCGAAAGCAAATTGAAGGCGAGAGTTTAGCAAATGACAAGTCAGTATGATGAGCATGACAGCCAGGGTATATCCATAAGCATACGAAGACAGCGACCATTCGTTTCCTCCTCTTCGATCAATCCTTTCTCTCCAAAATTCTGAAACTAATGGTGAAGACCAAATCATTCTCTGTGTTTGCTATAATATCCCTCCTCGTACGAACCCTTTTTCCAGCATCCCCCCTTCGACAGTTCTATCTATAAAGATAGAAAATTAGTGTAGAAATTGAAGGAGAAAGCTTGGCCCCTACAAATTGGATAGACCCATCCGCACTGTCGTAATCTATATTATAATCGCCCCTAATCCCCTTGTTTGGAGGAATTTCCCAATTTTCTTATGCTTCGTTTACATGAAATGATGGATTGAACATTTGTACTCATCCGGAGTTGTTGTAAAAGCACAAACAAGTTTTCCAATTAAATAAATTCCTTCACGTTTAAAAACCTTCAAGTTTTAAAAATTAAGTGAAAGGAATAAAAAAAAGTTTTAGTTTTTTTAATATTTTTACTTTAACAATTATTAAAATTATTCGATAGCTATCAAAATTATTCGATAATTTTATAAAATTGTTTGAAAATTGTACAAAATAATTCGATGATTTTAATAATTGTTGAGACAACTAATGCAATTGTCAAACAACTATTTCAATTATTTAAGCAACTTTATTTTTATAACTTAATAATATTGTAGGACTCACTTGTGCCTTTTTTTTAATTAAAGACTTGAGAAGGTCTTTCTACTCATTTTTCTCCTTAAAATTTAATGGATCATAGTATTTTAAACAACGAGAAAAATTTAAAGGAGAAAATGAACCAGCATAAAATTGTTTAATTTTAAAGAAGGGAAAAATTTTCTTTTAAATTTGAGAAAAATAAATCAGATAGAATAGGTAATCTGTAATATCATCATCGAATGATGTAAAATATTTTATACAATACATGAAATTCAAAATCTTTTTTTTTTTGTTGTTGGGGGGGGGGGGGGGGGGGGATTTTATATTCTCTTATTTATAAGAGGGAGTTAAGTAGCTGAAGCAGGCAGTTCGACATACCTGTTTCAATTGTAATTTTACTATATTATTGATGATTAATTATTATAACTTATTTATGTATTAGAAAATTAATAATATTTAATAAAAAAATTAAAATAGATATTTATGACATGTCTGTTTCAGCTGCTTCAATCGTACTTTTACTGTATCCCCTAATTAATTATTATATCCCTGATTAAATATTATAAGTCATTTATATATTATAAAATTAATAATATTTAATTAAAAAAGATAAAATAAACATTTATGACTATTTCAGTTGATTCAAACGTAATTTTACTATATTTGTAAAGCAAGCACGAGGTTGACATGTCTGCCTCAACTGCTTCAACTATAATTTTACTATATCATCCCTAATTAATTATTATAAGTCATTTATGTATTAAAAATTTAAAATAAACATTTATGACATTTCCGCTTCAGCTGCTTCAATCGTAATTTTACTATATCATCCCTAATTAATTATTATATCTCTAATTAAATATTATAAGTCATTTACATATTAAAAAATTGATAATATTTGATTAGAAAAATATAAAATAGATATTTATGACTGTTTTAATCATAATTGTACTGTACCACCGTCAATTATTTATTATACAAGTATTTTTATAGTAATTTTGCTATATCGCTTATAATTAATTATTACAAGTCAGTTAAAACATGTGTGCTTCATTGCTTTCATGGTGATTTTACTATTGTAATGACCCTTACGGTCATTTTCCTGTATTTTCATATAATTTTAGTATTATCTAAATGTATTATGATTTATTTAATTTAATTTGGCATTTGGTAGAAATATAATCTAGTACCCTTCTAGAATATTTTCGATATAGATAAAATTATTTAAGTAAAGATATATTTATATTATTTTATAATAAATTTTTATAATTTATTAATATTTTAAGCGGAGATAGTAAATTTAAAAATATTAAAATAATATTATTATATAATAAAAGTTTTGTTAGAAATAATTTTCTATTAATTATAGTATATTTAAAATATTATAATTATTTTACCATTAATTTATACAATACCCGAATATATGAGATATAGGATTAGATTAATATATATAAATATATATCTATTTATATATGTGGTGCAGATTTGCTTATTAAATGGGAAGGGTGGACCGCTGTCACTTGTCTTCAAACCTTAGGCCTAAATTTTACTTATATATGCACATTTGACTTGTAAAAGTGGAAAACAAAAGAAAGAGTGAACTTTCATCACTGTGAGTATACATATACTCGTTCATATCTGTATTTTCTCATATATTTGGCCCTTCTCGGTTTGATTTCCTTTTTTTTTAGAAAATTGATTGAAGTTCTTAGTTAGTCTTACAAGTTACATATAAGTTAAGAGGTGTTGTGGAAAATAATTTCTTTGATATTATTTAAGTTTGGACTCTTGCAAGTTACTATTTAGAGGCTTCGCAGAAAGATATTATAGCTTTGGCGTCCAGGTAGGTTAGGTTTACCCTATCTTTAAATTGAGCTTATTTACTGCAATTGTAAACTATTATGCTAGCTTTAGATAAGTATTTGTAGATGTGTATTATTTGATTTATATAAATTGTCTTATTTATCCGGATTAGGATCCCTTTCTAGTAAATATTGGAATATTATCTTTTAATATAATATAGCTTCTATTACTTTGAGACGTGAAATTAAATTGCAAAATTTTGAATTTATCCCTTTTAAATTAAGATTGACGGATGATTATTTGGATGTTGACATTGTTATGGTATGGTATGGATTTTAATATTATAGTTGGGTGTGGTTACTATGAGTTCCGGTTCGAGTCCGGCATTTGATTATTATTGTTACTATGAGTTTCGGTTCTAGTCCGGCATTTGATTATTATTATTACTATGAGTTCTGGTTCGAGTCCAACATTTGATTATTAATGTTACTATGGGTTCCGGTTCGAGTCTGGCATCTGATTATGGTTGTGGTTCCTCTGAGTTCCAGTTCGAGTCCGACATCTAATTATGAGTTCTATATATGTGGCCTATCGTTATTACCCACTATGTTTGGTTCGAATCCGGCATGTGTCCTCTTGTTACTACTCATTAGTGTCAGTTCAAGTCCGATGCACATCTGGATGACTATCATAATTTATGGGGATCGGTGCAGTTATAGATTATTTATGTTTATTTTCATTACTTGTGTGTCCCACCGGCTTATCGGGATACGGTTGGGTTAATTGTCTTCTTCAATGTACCTAGCGGGCTTATGGAGTCCCAGCTAGGTTATGTTTGACTTTTTTGTCATTACTCCATTATTTGTTTTTTATATCGCTTACATTTATTTCTTTATCTGATTGTCGTAGCTTGGCAGTTGTTTACCCTTTCTGTCCTTTCACTATTGACTTGGATTACATCCTCGCATTGTAGTTATACCTTTTCTGTATTGAGCTCAGTCGGTCGATGATGCCTACTGAGTATCCATTACTTTGATACTCATACTACACTTCTGCATCTAGCAGTCAACGTTGATGTGATTCCTACCTTCCAGTACTGATTCAAAGCAGGGTGAGCTGGTTGTCGTCCGAAGCTGATTCTCATCTATCTACTCTAGTTAGTCTTTTGCACTCGAGACTGCATGTGTATATTGTGTAAATTTTAGATTTTTGTCTAGTACTCTAGGTACCTGTTAGTAGTGGCTCTAGTACTGACCTTATCAGGTCTTGAGAGAGATTCATTTGTATAGTTGGTCTTTTTTCCTCCTCTCGTTTTGATATAATATATATTCTCCCTTCTTAGTTTTTATTTATTATTGTTGTTATCATCGTATATGATTTTTTATTTGGTCTCTGCCTGTTAGCCCGTTACCTATCATTCCAAATGATGGCTTGGCTTGCCTACTGGGTTAAAGTAGACGCCATCACGACTTGAGAAATTAGGTCGTGATAGCTTGGTATCAGAGCTTAGGTCTTACTGGTATTGTTAGTACTGGAGCCGATGTTTAGTAGAGTCCCGCGGATCGGTACGGAAATGTCAATATCCTATTCTTGGGAGGCTATCGAGTATTTTTAAGGAAAATCTCATTTTCTTGATCCATTTTTATGCGTTGAGTCTAGGTTGGTTGAATATTTTATTTGGTTCACTCTTTATGCAGATGGCTAAGACGCGAGGTTCGAGAGCAGGGGGTCGGGACTCTGGGTCCGCTTCTAGAGTTCTAGTTTGGGCTCGAGGTCAACCCAGATATCAAGGGCAGGGTAGAGCAGCAGCCCTTGTTCGAGATCAGGCCAGGGATCCATCACCCGATCCTGTTATAGCTCCAGGGATTGAGAGAGCTCCAAGTATTCCGCCACATCAGCAGATGGACCAGGGGCAGCTCAAGCTCCACCCGGCTTTATATCCTCATCGATTATTCGGGATACATTAGTTCAGTTATTGGGGTTAGTTGGCAGTCCACCGGCCCTGAGAGTTTAGCTAGCAGCATATGGGGTGTTAATTTTTAGGGGCACAGACTGCAGCAGCAGTGCCTAGGGTAGAGATTTCGCCAGCACCAGTAGTCCTATAGCTGGCAGTATCCCATCCAGTTATGTCTGCAGAGGAGCAGAAGATGTTAGATCGATTTTTGAGATTGACTCCACCTAGGTTTATCGGGACCCCGGGAGAAGATGCTTAGGAGTTCCTATCCAATTATAAGGAGCGGTTGCAGAATTTGGGTTTGATCAAGGCACGAGGAGTGGACTTTATTTCTTATCAGTTCACACAGCAGCGAAGAAGTGGTGGAGAGGTTATCTAGATTCCAGGCCAGCTGGATCTTCACCAGTGACTTGGACTCAGTTTTTTGAGGCTTTCTTGGGGAAGTATATGCCTCGTAGCATATGTGAGCGTCTCCGGGATGATTTTATCATATTCAAACGAGGTTCTATGATTGTGGCTGAGTATGAGGTGAGATTTTATGAGTTAGCTAGACACGTCACTATGATTCTGGATACGGAGTACGAGCAGATTTGATGCTTTGTCAGGGAATTAAAATTGTCACTCTGTAGGGCTACACAGAGTTTGGTGACTTCAAGGAAGTCTTTTTTGGAGATACCCGGGCATGTTTATTCCATAGAGGAGATGGATCATAAGGCCCAAGGGGGCAACGATAAGAGACCATGCTACCAGGCAGTTACATTAGTTCACAGTTCTCAGGCCGAGGATTTCACGATAGGTACCCTCATTAGCAGCCTTCTCAGCATCAGGGTCAACCTAGTCAGCCAGTTCAAGTATCACTTCAGATATATCCGACAGGGGTCAACCCGTCTATAGTAGTTCCAATAGTCAGAGCAGCAGTCAGCCGCAGATGGTTGTTCAGTCAGGATCGTCGAGTAGGGGTGGTCATTCTGGATCCGCCGACCTTCTAGACAGAGTAGGGTTCCCGATATATGTTATGACTGGGAGGTTTTTGGTCACTTCACCCCTGAGTATCCTCAGCGTAGGATGATTGAACCTTCAGTTCTGGCTGTGCAGCCGATTAGATCAATATCTATATTAGGTAGAGGTGGTGTATAGAGTCATGGAGTTGGCTCCCAGGGTTCTAGAGGTGGTCCGCAGAGAGATAGGGCAGGCGATCGTACAGGTACCTAAGTCTAGTAGTGGATAGGGTAATTTGTATGCTGTTCCAGGTAGATCAGGAGATGAGGCTTTGGATATTGTGATCACAGGTTTGATTTCTGTGTTCCATTAGCCAGCTTCTGCTTTGTTTGATCCCCGTTCCACGTTTTTGTATATTTCTGATTATTTTGCATCACAATTGGGTTTATGTTTGGAGTCTTTATCTGTGTCATTACGTGTGGCTACCCAGTAGGTGATTCTTTAGTAGTGGGTCGGGTATATAGATCTTGTTTGGTGACTATTCGAGACTTTGATACTTAGATTGACCTCATTGTCCTAGATATGGTAGATTTTTATGTGATTCTAGGCATGGATTGGTTGTCTCCTCACCATGCAGTCTTGGATTGTTTTGCTATACTGTTACTTTAGCTTTGCCTGGCATACCACTAGTCGTGTGGCAGGGTTCTCTAAGTCGCGCGTTGATGGGGATTATTTCGTACACTCGGGCTAGGAGACTGATATCAAGAGGTTGTGAGTCATATCTTGCATATGTTCGGGATGTTAATGCTAAGAGTCCGCAGCTTGACTCCATCCCTATTGTTCACGAGTTTTCTGATGTATTTTCGACCGACCTACCTGGCCTTCCTCCTGAGTGTAATATAGAGTTTATTATTGACCTCAACCCAGGCACCCAACCTATTTTTATGGCTCCATATCATATGGCTCCTGCTGAGTTGAAGGAGCTGAATAGTCAGCTTTAGGATCTTCTGGGTAAGGTTTTTATCAGATCGAGTGTATCTCCTTGGGGTGTTCCAGTTCTGTTTGTGAAGAAGAAAGATGGCTCTTTGTGTATGTGTTTCGACTATAGGCAGTTGAATAAGGTGACTGTGAAGAATAAGTATCCTATGCCTCATATCGATGATTTGTTTGATCAGCTTTAGGGTGCAACGGTGTTTTCTAAGATAGATTTGAGGTTCGGTTACCATCAGTTGAGAGTTAGGGCTACGAACATCCCTAAGACAACCTTCAGGACTCGTTATGGTCATTATGAGTTCCTGGTGATGTCTTTTGGATTGATCAATGCTCCAACAACTTTTATGGATCTGATGAATCGCGTGTTCAGGTCATATTTGAACTCCTTTGTGATAGTATTTATTGATGACATTCTAGTATATTCGAGGAGCCAAGAGGAGCACGAGCAGCATTTGAGGATTGGACTTCGCACTTTAAGAGACCATAGGCTTTATGCCAAGTTCTCAAAGTGTGAGTTTTGGCTTGAGTCTGTAGCTTTCTTGGGGCATATAGTGTCCAAGGATGGTATTATGGTGGACCCATCCAAGATTGAGGCTATTCGTAGTTGGGCTAGGCCTACGTCACTGTCACGCCCCAAAATCCCATCGGGCCGGACTGGCACCCAAAGCCGAGAAGGCCCGGGAGAACCCGTTCAAATACCTGTACTTTCACTTACATGTCACCAAAAAAATTGGACAGCACTTCGCTGCATATAGAAAGGTCTAATTACCTGTATCAGCACAACACGCACAAATATATATATATATAATACTTGGCCATCGGGGCCACCACATATACAAATATAACGTTACTATATAAACTTCCATGACTTTACCCTTCCTTATGTCTACAAAGCCTCTAGGATATACATGACATAACTAGGGTCGGGATAAACCCCCGCCCACACATGACTCATGTACAATAACAAAACATAAGAAATCGACTCAGAAAGCTCCGAAGCAAACTGGAGCTCACCAACAATAGCTGTATGACCTGGCTCCTACTTGTGCGGTGTATGAGCTGAGGTACCTGTGCCTGCAGCATAAAATGCAGGTCCCCCGTGAGGGACGTCAGTATGAAATATGTACTGAGTATGTAAAGGTGTAAATAATCACATATGATATAGGAGCTCCATAGAAATCAGAAACAAGTGAATAAATCGTAATAGGAGTGGACCACACTTACTAGAACTTGTGACAACCTGTACATTGTATTTATTCAATCACTTTACCTTCGTTCTTATCGTCTTTGTAATCATTACTGTACTGTACTGTGACCATTAGGATGCCTCCAGTACATATCAACTGGGATCGACCCATGCTAGGCTTATGCCCCTGGGATACCACCCATAAACACATAAATAGGGATCGACCCATGCTAGGCTTATGCCCCTGGGATACCACCCATAAACACATAAATAGGGATCGACCCATGCTAGGCTTATGCCCCTGGGATACCACCCGATAAGAGAGAACTTCCATCACTTAGTTCAATTAATCTTTGAGATTGTTATTTCGGTCGCCACCACATTTTTGATACTTTGAAACAATGATACATCAATAGGAACCAAGTAATACACCTTCTATACAATAACGATGTAATAAAGACTCATTGGTACATCAACAATGTGTTTCAGAATCATCAATATCACAACAATGAAATAAGAGCCTTTTGGTATATCAATGAAACATTTTGACACTTTATAGAATGGAAACAACTTCGTTGGTAACGTAGAACAATACATGTTTTAGGACAACCTCGGAATCTTACTTGATGGAACATTGGTGTTTTCATGCCAAAGAACATTGTTAGAGTGTGTTTTACATACCTCGTTGTAGATTCAGATACCAATTCAACACAACTTCCCGCCTTTACAAATCACTTATCTACAATGAAATGTTTGGCATCTAGTATTAGCAGCCCAACACCACAATTCTCTTCCATAATTCCATACTACCAATATTTGCAAAACATTCCAAAAAACAACTTGAACAATAGGTTTATGTGTGTATATATATAATCATCATTTCAATACCACATCATCACCCCAAATTCCTTCACAATTTAACATAATCCAACCATGCACAAGAATAATCCAACATCATTTCCAATCATCTTTCAACAACAATCAAATAACATACTTCTTATGCTCACATGCATATATATATATACATATCCATATAAATAACACCAACATAATTTACATCCTTACCAAAAAAATGTCCCTTTTGATTTCGAAGTCCTGTTGGAACAAATAAGGGGTGCTTCTCGAAGCCCTTGAGACGGTGAACACAACTACGGAATCAATTTGGATTTTCTACGGTTGAATCACAAGATAATTGGAGTTGAAATTTGGCTAGGGTTTCTTAGTTTCAATAACTTGATGATAATTGATGGATATGAGACTAATTATATGTATATAATGACCAATTTTCGTCCATGAGGTGATGGAAAATGACCATATTGCCCTTAAAAATTTAAGTAAATCCGAATCTGTCCATGGTGGACTGTTTTGATAGGCTAAAGTAAATCAGCCATAACTCTTTGCTCCAATATCGTATTTGGGTGAAATTGGTATCTCTAGAAAGATAATTCAAAGGTCTTTCATTTCATATAAAGTAGGCCACCCATTTAGTCCTGTACAAGTAGTTATGATCGTTTGAAGTTGACCCTAAAAATCTGTTTTGAGAGGCTGAAGTAAAACGAGTATAACTCCTTACTCAGATGTTGGATTTGGATGAAACCAATTTCATTGGAAAGAAGACTCAAAGATCTTTCTTTTGATATGTGGTATCTCTCCCAGTTCATTATATTGAGGGAGTTATGATCGTTCAAAGTTGACCCAAAAAACTGGCAGGCCTCAGTAGTTTTCCTGCACATTTACTGTTCACATCCCGGCCACCGTTTTAAAGTTTCGAACGTGCTCGCTTATATCCGAAACTTATCCGTTTTTGGAAATCTTTATATCGTTGGAAAGCTTATTCAATAACCTTCGTATGGAACCATCGACGGGAAAATTCCGATATAAATAAAGTCGATTCCTATACACCTATAATCAAACTATACACTTGAAACCATCTCAAAATAATCAATACTCATACTTAAACTCATATATACCTAACTTAGGATCAATAAATATACTCCAACGCATATAACAATGGCTAATGCACGTAATTAAGTATGGGGTGTTACAGTCACCTTCTGAGGTTCGCAGTTTTATTGGGTTGGCAGGTTACTACAAGCGGTTCATTGAGAGTTTTTCTTCAATTGCAGCCCCTATGACTAGATTAACCAGGAAGGAGGTTCCGTTTCAGTGGTCTGCGAGTTGTGAGGCGATTTTTATGAAGCTTAAGAATTTGCTTACCTCCACTCCTACTCTGACTCTTCCTGTTGAAGGCGAGTATTTTACTGTCTATTGCGACACGTCTGGTGTTGATTTGGGGTGTGTTCTGATGCAGCATGGACGTGTTATTGCATATGTATTGAGACAGTTGAAGGTGCATAAGTGCAACTAGCCCACTCATGATTTAGAGTTGGCAGTGGTAGTATTTAAGCTTAGTTTGGAGACATTATTTGTATGGGGTTCGCTGTGAGATATTTACTGATCACCGTAGTCTTCAGTATATTATGACCTATAAGGAGCTTAATTCGAGGCAGCGCAGGTGGATTGAGTTGTTGAAGGACTATGATATCTCTATTCTCTACCATTCGGATAAGGCGAATGTGGTAAGGGATGCCTTGAGTAGAAAGTCAGTGAGTATGGATAGCTTAGCTTGCATTTTAGCTTTTCACCGGCCGTTGGCTTTGGACATTCAGTCCTTAGCTAACATGATGGTTCGTTTGGATATTTCTGACCCTCGAGGAATCATTGCTAGTGTTGAGGCCAGATTCACCTTGTTGGAGCAGATTCATAGTCATCAGTTCGAGGATAGCAGGCTTCGTAGCATTCGAGAGCGGGTATTGAGTGATGAGTCTCAGCGAGCTACCCTATATTTTGAGGGTGTATTGAGGTTTGACGGTCGTATTTGTGTTCAAAGGGTTAGAGATTTGATCCATTTGATTCTTCGTGAGCCTTATAGCTCTAGATACTTTATTCATCCCGGGACAGCTAAGATGTAGAGGGATTTGAGGCAGCATTACTGGTGGAGTGGTATGAGGAGAGATATAGCAGGATTTGTGGCTCAATGTATTTATTGTCAACAGGTAAAGGACGAGCATCAGAGACCTGGTGGATTGCTTCAGCAGTTACCCATTCTCGGGTGGAAATGAGAGCGAGTTACTATGGATTTTGTAGGTGGGTTGCCTCGTACTTCGTATGGTTTTGATAGGATTTGGGTCATCGTGGATCGATTGAATAAGTCTGTTTATTTTATCCCCGTTCGTGTTTCCTACAGTGCCGAGAGGTTAGCTCGTGTTTACATCTAGGAGGGGGTTTGCCTACATGGGGTCCCTGTGTCCATTATTTCCGATCGAGGCTTTCAGTTCACTTATAGATTTTAGAGGACATTTCAGGAGGAGTTGGGGACCCAGGTTGACCTTAGCATAGCCTTTCATCCACATATGGATGGACAGTCAGAGCGGACTATCTAAGTCTTACAGGATATGATACGCTCTTATGTGTTGGATTTTGAAGGTCAGTGGACCAAATTCTACCTTTGCCGGAGTTTGCATATAATAACAGCTTTCATCGAGTATTTAAATGGCCCCATTTCAGGCAGTGTATGGTAGGCGATGTCGATCTCTTATTGGTTGGTTTGAGACTTCTGAGGCTTGGCCACGTGGCACAAATTTGATTCTTGATTCGTTGGACCGGATTCGAGTGATTTAGGATAGGCTACGAGCAGCTCAAAGCAGACAGAGGATTTATGCTGATCGCAGACATCGTCCATTGAGTTTAAGAGTTAGTGATAGGGTATTCCTGCAAGTATCGCCCGTGAAGGGCGTGATGAGGTTCGGGAGGAGGGGCAAGCTTAGCCCTAGATATATTGGATCCTATAGAGAGTTGGGGAGGTAGCTTATGTATTGGCATTGCCACCTTCCTTCTCCGCCATTCACCCAGTGTTTCATGTATCTATGTTCCGGCAGTATATTCCAGATGAGTCACACGTACTTCAGTGGGACTCGATTCAGTTGGACGAGGGATTGATGTTTGTAGAGGAGCCAACATCTATTTTGGTAAGGGATGTTAGACGGTTGTGCTCTAGGGACATTCCCGTAGTTAAGGTTCAGTGGCGTCACCATTCAGTTGAGGAGGCTACCTGGGAGATCGAGCATGATATGCGCGCCCAGTATCCCTACCTGTTTGATCCTTTAGGTATGACCGTATCTTTTACTTTCGCGAACAAAAGTTCTTTTAGTAGTGGATGTTGTAATGACCCTTACAGTCATTTTTCTGTATTTTCATATAATTTTAGTACTATCTAGATGTATTATGGGTTATTTAATTTAATATAGCATTTGGTAGAAATATAATTTAGTATCCTTCTATAATATTTTCGATATAGGTAAAATTCTTTAAGTAAAGATATATTTATATTATTTTATAAAAAAAATTTATGATTTATTAATATTTTAAGTAGAGATAGTAATTTAGAAATGTTTAAATATTATTATTATTATTATATAATAGAGGTTTTGTCAGAAATAATTTTCTATTAATTATGGTATATTTAAAATATTATAATTATTTTATCATGAATTTATATAATACCCGTATATATGCGAAATAGGATTAGATTAATATATATATATATATATATATATATATATATACTAGTAAATTTGACCGCGTTTCGCGCGGTTTTGATTAACCATATTAAAATGATGAATTGATGTTTTACTTGAGATTCTTCTAAAAAGAAAATTCAAAATGGTTTCTTGTGCCCTTAGTCATTGATAAATGACATTTGAAATTACATAATATACAATACATATTAATTCAAGATTGTCATGCCAATATAAAAAAATAAAAATAAAAAAAAATTATTTCTATGTTATTCAAAACTTGATAAAAAAATATTTATTGAAAAAGTTATAGAGTCAATTACTAATAGTAGTTTAAAAAGAAATCAATATTAAATTAGAGATTCAACTCTTATCAACTTAACTACTTGTTGATATGAGCGAGCGATTTTACTAAAAGCTAAAAAAGATATGCTATTACTCATAATGCCTGAAATTGTATACAAAAAAATATAAAAAAAAAATTAAAATATAACCTGGCACATTACAAGACAAATTAGAATCTTTTTGATATTTGAAACATAGGAATCTGATCTTCTTGTATATTCTTCATATCTGGACCATTATTATTTATCTTCGCTAATTAAAACAAATATATAATTTCAAAAATATAATATGAAAAATCTTTGTGACTTATGAGAAATAGATCTAAATACAACATTCAACAACTAATGAGAGATTTCAATGACTTATGCTCTCCAGGGTTTATATGGAGCTCAATACTTTTCTCAACAAATGAAGACCCATAAAGGAAATGGTTTTTAGACCCCCCCCCCCCCCCCAAAAAAAAAAAATTGAATATTGAGCTAAAAATCTCTAATCAAAATGAGTTTTCCCTCATTGAAAACAACTGCAGTAGTCCATTGCAATAATAAGTTACGAACAAAATCCTTGACTTTAACTCTATTTTTCTCCAAATATCCTGATATCGTTGCAAAGTTTTTTTCTTTGTCCACGTATATAAATTTACTTCAAAAAATGTCAATTCATTAGTTTTTTGCATGCCTAAGATATATGAACAGAGTAAAAACAACGAAACAATGCATAGATTTAATCAATAACTAAGATAAGTGCAAAATAAAAACTTATATAAATACGGATACGTACACTCATATATCTACTTTTTCTTGACTTATGACTCTTCTTCTTCGACATTTATTTCTTCAATTGTAGCATCTAAAATTGCTTCCTTGAAATTGTCCTTGTCCATGATATCATTCTGGACTTTGGCAACAAATTTGATCTCCCTATTTTTTTTTCTCATCCTTTTATGATTGTTCTTATTTATTGTATGCAATGATCAAATAAATAGAATTTAATGTAAAAGGAGTGTATGTATATAATTTTTTTTTTTTTAAAAAAAAAGAGTAATAACAAAGAGAGTCAAACGGTTCTCATCAAAGAACATGGGTGCAATTTTTTTTTACAGTAACAATGACAATGAATGACATGAATAAGGTGTATTTATTATTATTATTATTTATTAATTTCATTGATTAATAATATTTCATGAATTCATAAATGAGGAATTAAAAAAAAAAAAAAAGCTAAAAAAAATACTAAAAAGATAAATAGCATTTCTTGATTCTTATCAACTTCTTTAAATTTCTTCGTTATATATTTGTGTGTGTGTGTGTGTGTGTATTATGTACCAAAAATTAACAATGTTAAGCTTTTTTGGACTCTGAAGTATATCAATTCTCTCCCTTATTTCTTTTCTATCTGTGCAACTATAAAATTTATATTCATATTTATCTATGAAAAATATTTCTGGCTTCTTGCTTGCCATATATAATAAATTGTTGTTCCATAAATAACAGCCACCAACTCCTCCTTAAAACTACTTTCAGTGTCTACCTTTGATCCATGCCATTGTCTATTGCATTGTTTCTTTTGGTAACACCACTCAGGGCCGGCTTCAGGGTGAAGCAACCAAAGCAAGCGCTTTAAGCCTCCGATTTTTGGAGGCCTCATTTTTTTAAAAGCATTATAGGGTTGTAGTTTTTTTAGATTTTTTTCTTTAGAAAATATCAAATATTTTTTAATATTTTCTTCATCACATTTTAGTTTCTCTTAAGCTCAAATAGAAATATCACTTTAAAAATTCAAGATTAAAGTTAATAATTAATATTAAAATAATTCTTTTAATATTCTCAAATCTAAAAAGAACGTCTAATAAATAGAGGTAACTTAGAAAATCATACCTTCTATTTATTATTTTGATTAATGGATGCGAAAAGAATTAAAGCAACGATTACAGTGGAATCGAAGAAGTTGAAAGGTAAGATGTATTTCAATCCGATAAAAAGATTTTATTATTTTACGAATGCATATTTTTCTTGATCCTATATAATTGTCTTAGCTGGAAGAAGTTTTTTAAAAATAAAATTTCAAAAATATTACTTAAGCTTAAAAAAAATATTTCAAGAGATATCAAATGAATTAAGCATACTATTAATTGATAAGAGATTTTTTTCGAATAAATCAATTGCAAAATAGTTTTATTTATAATTTTACACCTCAAAAATTTATAAATATAGATTTGTAAAAAAAATACAAAGCCTCATTTTAAAATTTCGCTTTAGGCCACCAATTATGTTGAGCCGCCCCTGACACCACTCTAAGTCAAGTAGATACCTCTAATCATACCTGCGTCATTAGTCTGGCTGATACATTCAACATTGGCATTATAGCTAGTGAATATGTTTGCGGTTTTTAAATAAAAACGATATATGATGACATAATTTTGTTATAATTTTTCTAATAAAATACATATCTTTACAATTTTGATCAACTTTATAACTTTATGTCCCTAACAGTAACATGGGGGTTTGGGCCACAGGTGACAAAAGAGTTTTAAAATGAGGTGTAGGTGACACAAGTCTTAATAATTGAGTAGAGGAGACAATTACTTAATTATGGTTTAAGAAAGTTTGAAAAATTTCAAAATAACCCACAAGTTTTTAAATTTACACTTTGATTCAAATGTTAGTTACTATATAACGGGGAACAGAGAGAAAAAAGGCACCTTTTTCTCTCTCCTCATCCGTTGTTGTTTTCTCTCTCTTCACGATATTTGTTGTTCATTGTTGCTGATGATTTATTCATCATCTTCTGATCATTATCATTATCTTATACTTCGTTATCATCTTCATATTCTTCTTGTTGATCATTGTTGTTGTTGTTGTTACCCCAACTACTGCTCTTTGACCAAATTCTTATGTCAAATTTTATTTCGTAAATCACTTTCAACTTTGGAATTTACTTGAGAGGAGACTTTGGTAAGTCAGATTATGTTTTTTAGTTGAATCTGGGTAACTGCTAGTGTTGTTTTTTCAACAATAGTTTGCACGCAACATGAATGCAATACAAGAACAATCTGTTTAAACAGATCCATTATCTGCGGGACCAAATAAATGTTCTGTTGTAACAGTAGACTCAAGTTGGATTCATGTTTAAGGGTTCTAGGTGCCCGTAATATAAATCGAATAAATGGGTATTCTGCTGCACCAGATTAGTAATCTATTTCAACAAATAAATAATATGTTTCATCATATTACTAATATGTTTCGAACAGATAACATATGTTCTTGATATTGATACTGAAATCAAATTACTCCTTAATTGTAGACATGTCATTCATTAAGAAATAGAAATAGACAGCACGAAAATTAAATAAGAAATAAAAAGTCAAGTACATCAAACATATTTTTTTTCTAAAACAAACAAAAAAAATACATAGATAAAAGAAAAAAAAAGCTTAATTATTATTATCATCATTATTAACATCATTATTATTTGTATGGCCAGCCGGCCAATCTTCAACGGGCAGCAACAGTGCCCTCCTCAGCTTGCGGATCTCCCGCAGCATCCTTACTCTGATTGTGGCCAACTCCCAATGCAGGTCATGAACCTCCTTCTGCAGTTCCCGTATGGCATCTCGTAAAATAGCAACATCCCACACAGGATCAGCCATCTCTAGAAAACGCATAAGTTGACAAAACACACGTAAAAACAAAAGTAAGAAAAGAAAGAATTCGAATGTAATGTAATGTAATATAAAACGAATATTTACACAAAAATAAAGAAAATAACTTACCAGAGACAAGAAAAAGCTATCAAGTCCTTGCAGAGAAAGTAGTTGAAGGTGTAACAAGAGTAAGGAATAAATAGTGTGTAGTAGATTGAACGATTGAGTAAGGAGGGACCTATTTATAGAGGATTGAACTTGAATGAGTTCGGAAAAAAATTGAAACTGTTCACCTCCATTTATTAATGACATTCTTGATTAGTGTAAAAAGTTATGACTTAATTAAATTAATAAATATTATGATAAATCATGACTTTTCAGCTTTATTATTAATAATAATTAGTTCTTTCCAGAAACTATTTTTTTTACACTGAATTGGACAACAGAGAATATATCTGTTGCATCAGATAAATCATCTGTTACAACAGATATATCATCATTTGTAACAAATAGATAACCTATTGCAGGAGATAATATATCTGTTGCAACATATAATGTATATATTTTAAAAAAAAAAAATTATCTTCAAGACATCCAAATTTTCTGAATTTTTAATTATATAAATTAATAAAGCAGATTTAAAGGCACAACTTTTCAACTCCATTTATTAATGACATTCTTGATCACTGTAAGAAATTATGACTTAATTAAATTAAACAATATTGTGATAAGTCATGACTTTTCAGATTTATTATTATTAAAAAAATTAGTTCTTTACAGGAACCCTTTTTTATTTACACTAAGTTGGACAACAGATTATATATCTGTTGCATCAGAAAAATTATCTGTTACAACAAATATATCATCTGTTGCAACAAATAGATAACTTGTTGCATAAGATAATATATTTGTTGCAACATATAATATATGTATTTTTTAAAAAAATAAATTATCTTCATGACATCCAAATTTTCTGATTTTTTAATTATATAAATTAATAAAGCAGATTTAAAGGCACAACTGTTCACCTCTATTTATTAATTTCAAAAAGTTATGACTTAATTAAATTAATCAATATTGTGATAAGTCATGACTTTTCCGTTTTATTATTATTAATAATTAGTTCTTTTTAGGAATCATTTTTTTTATACTGAGTTGGACAACAGATAATATATCTGTTGCATCAGATAAATGATCTATTACAATAGATATATCATCATTTGCGATAAATAGATAACCTGTTGCATCAGATAATATATCTGTTGCAACATATAATATATATTTTTTTTAAAAAAAATAAATTATCTTCATGACATCCAAATTTTTTGACTTTTTAATTATATAAATTAATAAAGTTAATTTAAAAGCACAACTGTTTATCTCCATTTATTAATGACTTTCTTGATTACTGTAAAAAGTTACGACTTAATTAAATTAAGCAATATTATGATAAGTCATGACTTTTCAGCTTTATAATTATTAAAATAATTAGTTCTTTCCAGCAATCATTTTTTTACACTGATTTGGACAATAGATTATATATCTGGTGCATCAGATAATCAGCTTTTACAACAGATATATCATCCATTGCAACAAATATTTAACCTGTTGCATCACATAATATATCTGTTGCAGCATATAATAAATATATTTTTAAAAAAAAAATTATCTGCATGACATCCAAATTTTCTGACTTTTTAATTATATAAATTAATAAAGAAGATTTAAAAACAAGAATATTTCTGGTGAGTTTTTTACGGTTTAAATTGTGTTTATCATTTATTTTCTTATTCTTTTCTGTGAAAAGAAATGACTTAATTAAATCAAGCTGGTGGTGAGTTTTTTTATTATTGTGACAAGTTATGATTTTTTAGCTTATTAAATTTAAATAACCTTTTTCTCAATTTAAAAATTGAATACACCAGGTTTTCAATAATCGTTCCATTTCTTTAATAACCATTTTTATTAATTGAGTTGTGGCAACAGATTATATATCTGTTACATCAGACAACCCATCTGTTTCAACAGATATACCATCTGTAGCTATAAATTGACCATATATTTAAGGAGCTTTTTTTATTTCTTCTAACTGATTCATCAGTCGGAACAAATGAAGAATTTGATGCATCAGAAGCGTTTTTTATTTTTATTTGTTGAATATGTTTAGACAAAAGTCACAGTCACGACTATTCATTAACTTTTTTTCTTAAAAATCATATCACATATATCTTAATTAAATTAATCCAATGTTGTGACTTTTTTAAATTAAATAATCTTTCTTTAACGATTATAATATCATTTAATTTCTTATAATTTATTAACGAACCATTTTTAGGAGAATTTCTTATCATGAATTTCACCACCATCTGTTGCCACAAGTGCTCAATCCCTACCTCTAACCGCCGACATGTTGAGAATAGGGAATAAATAGAATGATAATTAAATAATGAATAAGAATTAAAAATTCAAAGTCGACCAAACCAAACCAAACATATACATGGATTTTTTTGAATCCCTTATAGGTAGATCGGATATAAAAAAGGAAAATAATACGCTAAAAGAAATAAAAAACATAACCTAATTATTATTATTATTATTATTATTATTATTATTATTATTATTATTATTATTGTCAACCTGACAATTTTCATCCGGCAGCATCTGGGCCCTCTTCAGCCTTGTCCGAAGTCAACCAAATCCCTTTAAAGTTCATCAAACTGCCTTTGAAGTTCCTGCAAGGACTCTATATGAACCTTCTTGTACGAATCTGGATCAGCCATATTAGTATTGTAAGTATAGTAGAATGAATGAGTGAGTGAGAAGTGAGAGGAGGCCGGACGGACGTATTTATAAAATGATTGAATTGGAAGGGACTGGACTTAGTCAAACAAAAAGCCACGACTGTTCATATCCTTTAATTAAATAAAACTGGTGCCTTTTCGAATATGTAAATTAAAAAAAAATCTAAATACAATATTTTATCTTTTTATTGTATTTCGGAAAGAGACAGATTGGTAATCTGTTGCAAAATATATTCCACCTTTCAGATAACTTACAACATATGGACAATCTATTGCAACAGATGGATATATCAGTTTGCTTTTCCATCAGCTGTGGCGTCTGTTGCACTTGCTAGTCATCTGTTTATTCAATTTCATCGAGAGCAATCAATTTTTCTAAACACTTTTTGGCTAAACTCAATTCAATCATTTTGTCATTGTGGTCGTTAAGCTCAATATGGAGCTCATGATCTTTTGTGAGTTTGTCAACGAGGACCACTCACTTTCTTTCTTGGCAGCTTTCTTATAATACTCCTCTTGGTCCTTCTTAGCTCTACACAAGGTCAAGGAGAACTATCGAAGGTTCACTTTGAGATTTTCCAAGGCAAACGCTCTCTTGGTTGATAAATCCTATGCTGCAGCATATATGGATCGTGCAACACTCAATGCAGAACAGTTTTCTGGTAGAAGTAAGTCTTAAGAAGTCATAATCAGTAATCTATTGATATCAGCTTTCGCCGTGTCAAGTAGTTCTGTTGATATCTTGTCTTCTATGGAGAAGATTGATCAACAGAAAAACAAGTGATTAAGATCGTTTAATCTGTTAACTAACTCAAGCAAAGACATCTTCTGTATTATCAAACTTCACAGGGCAATTTGGTGGTTCAATAACATTAGATATCTTATTTCCGGTATTAGCTAATGATGGGGATATTCTGCCTTTCTCACCATCCTGAAAAGAAAAAGCACTCAAAATTAGATGGAGTATCTCTACATAATGAAACAAGATGAACTAAATCTAACATTCAGTTTTTCCATCCTATTCCCTTCCCCTTTTTATTATCTCACCTTTGTCAGATCCGATTTTTTTTGAATACTTGATAATGCCTTGGAAATTGCTTTCTTTCTCCTATTAGTCTTAATCTCTAATGGAGTGAATGAAACTGAAATCCTCTTTGATCGAATGACATTCTTTTACACCAGTAGTTAATGCATTAATAGTATTAATCACACCATCATGTTTTGCCTTGCACTCTTCACATTTGCATGCACAAGATAAGTAAGGAGGGGCAAGATTGATCATTCTTCTACCATATAGAGGACAACATATTCGTCATGCAAAAGTCTACATTGTCGCCAGAAATGCTTGCCAAAACCAAAGTCTGGAGAAGGCATTACAAATAAACATGTGTAACATCTGACATTAAATCTTAATAAGGTATCAGAACCATATTCATGGTCCCTCAGCCTTATCAGTTCGGACCTACCAAACTTAACTGTAAAATTACAAATATCTTGTTTGAATGATTTATGACTAATCCGTAAAAACAACATTCACAAAATCAGTATACTCTATGTGTGTTTCCACGAAACATTATCAGTAATACTAACCTCCCATATATGAAGTGGTTCCATCTGCATGCAGCTTATTCCTCCGAACCTATCTTTACTGCAGCTTCTTGTGATGGTCAGGCAAAATTTGATCAACTTTTAGTTCCTCTATATCTACAAAAAAAAAGAAAAAAATTTATGTCACAGAAAGAAAATTATCCTTCTATTGCAACAGATGTAGAGTTTGTTGCATCAGATGAGGAGTCTGTTGTGTTAGATGTGGAGTCTGTTGCGTCAGATATGGAGTCTGATGCAACAGATATGGAGTCTGTCGGAATACATAGCAGTCTTACTAGTGGTTTGTTTTGTTCCAACAGTTTCTCTGTCTGTTGCAACATCAACAACAGCATAAACTACAAACAACAAATAAAACAACAACATTTGTTCCAACAACATCATCAATAATAAAGAAGCATACATTTTATGATCCAACACCATCAACAATCATGGACGAACCCACATGGAGTCCTCCGGGTGCGCGAGTACAGACTGAACTCGTATCGAACTTTATATATGTATATAGAAATTAATAAAAAAACGTATATAATCTAATCAGTGAGCACCCATAGTAAGAGTTGTTTGGTTAGCCTAGTTGTTGTTTATGGATGCTTAAGGCTATTTATTTCTTTTGGTCTTGAATTCAATTCCCACTCAGCACATATTTTTTTAATTTTGGTAACCAACTCTTCTGTCCTAATTCACTTTAAATTTTTTTTAATTTTTTCTTCCTTACTCCTTGGGTTGATTGTTCGAACTCCACTATTTTAAAGCAAAGAAGCACCCACTGTCTAAAAAACCTGGATCCACCACTGTCAACAACACCACACCATAAATTCCAACAACGCCAACCCCACCAACAACATCAATAACAGCATCAACAACAAAGAAACAAACAAAATACATAAAAAAAATGATACTGCCAACAAGGCTTTTAAACTTCTCCCAACAGATGACTTTTTTTCTCATCTTGTAATAAAAATTCTCAGTTCGTTTATTTAACAATTAAAAGTTCCTTCAAATTTTTAAATAAATATGATATGAAAAAATGGTAATTAAATAAAAAAATATGTAAATAATTTGCAAGAAGAAGACGAGAATGAAAGAACAATAGTGAATCATATCATACCTTAATGTCAAAAGAGGGTCAAAACAACAATTTCAGTCGAGGAATCTAAGATATGGATATCGATCAGTTTAGATCCGAATGAAAATTTATGAGAAAGAGGAGAAAAAAAGGTTGTGATAACCCTAAAGAGGATAGAAAGAAAAAAGATGAGGGATTTAGGACTGAAAGAGGGGAGAAAAGAGATAAGATAATTCTATTTTCTAGATGTACTACCCTTAATATTAAATGACTAAACAAAGGGTATTTATTCAAATTTATATTTTCAAAGCATAATTAATAAGGCTAATTTGGTAGTAAAATAAACCCCTAATTAATATTTTCTTAAAGGGTGTGCCAAGTCAATATGAAATGGAAGAAGTATTAGGGGTTTCAATATTCATTAATTAATATTTACTAATAATTTAAGGGGCACGAGGAAGAAAACAGGTGACATTTAAAAGACAAGACAAGACTACTCAATGAGATTTTTGAGTTATCCAAGAAATATTTTTTACTGCCTTTAGTAGTACTACTACTTTATCTACTCGGACAGTAGCTTACTTTAAAATTAAAATAAAAAAAGATTTTTAAACAATATGTCGTCTGTTGCAATAGATTTAAATATCTGTTTGAAAAATCCCAACAGCTCAGTCATATATGACAATAGATGGAAATGTCTATTTGATAACTAAATCAGAAACATCATCTGTTACAACAAATATCAATATCTGTTTGAAAATTTTCAACAGCTCAGTCATCCGTTAAAACAGATGCAAATGTCTATTTGATAATTAAATCAGAAATGTCATCTGTTGCAATAGATATTGTTATCTATTTGAAATTCTCTAACAGCTCAGTTGTTTATTGCAATATATTTTATTGCAATTGATTTAGGAGGAACTAGGGATGAAACAATGAGCTCCTCATTAACTTAATTTTAAGATTAATAATAGTACCTACATCGATCTAGGTGAAATAAGAGATGAATGAATGAGTTCACAGGGTCAACTACAAATCCAATTGAGTTATTGCATTTGCATGGTGTTAGTATTGCGTTCATCCCAACCCGAGTCGTTGATTGATCACTCTGAGTTGAAATGAGTTCTCATTAACTTAATGTTAAGATTAATAATAGTACTTACATTGATCTAGGTAGAACTAGGGATGGATGAATGAGCTCAAAGGGTCAACTACAACTTGAATTGAGTCTTTTGGCAATTGCATGATGAGATGGTACTACATTTCTTCCGACAAGAGTCAGCGATCGATCACTCTGAGATGAACCAATTCTTACTACCTCGTATGTTCAACTAATACCTTAATTGAATAATCTGGGACTAGGGGTGAGTTCTTATAGGGTCAACTACAACTTTATTTGAGTCTTTTGGCAAATGCATGATGAGACGAGACTGCGTAACTCCCGACAAGATTTGTCAATCGATCACTCTGAGCCGAACCGATTATTACTACCTCCTATGTTCAACTAATGTCTTAATTGATTAATCAAGGACTAGTGGTGAGTTCTCATAATGTCAACTACAATAGATGACAACACCTATTTGATAATTTATAACAAATGGGTAATCTATCGCAATAGATGACTTAAACAGTTTGATAGTTTACAACAGATTCGTGATCTGTCAAAACAAATGACATAATCTATTTGATAGTTCACAACATATGCGTAATATATTGCAACAGATTACACAATCTGTTTGATTTGATCAAACAAAAAAGACATCTATTGCAATAGGTGGAACATTTGTTTATATATAATTCACTTGAGTTCATATGTTAGACTAATACCTTAATTGAATGTGAGTTCTCATAGGGTCAACTACAACTACAATTTAGTCTTTTGGCAATTGCATGATGAGACGGTACTACGTTCCTTTCGACCAGAGTCGGCGATCAATCACTCTGAGCCGAATTGATTCTTACTACCTCATATGTTAGACTAATACCTTAATTGATTAATCTAGGACTAGGGTACTAATACCTTAATTGAATAGTCTAGGATTAGGGATGAGTTATCATAGGGTCAACTACAACTTCAATTGAGTCTTTTGACAATTGCATAATGAGACGGTACTGCGTTCCTCCCAACCAGAGTCGTCAATCTACCACTCTGAGCCAAATCGATTCTTACTACATCATATATTAGACTAATACCTTAATTTATTAATCCAGGACTAGGGTAATAATACCTCAATTGAATAATCTAGGACTAAGGGTGAGTTCTTATAGGGTAAACTATCGATTAATCTAGGACTAGGGCTGAGTTCTCATAGAGTCAGCCACAACAGAGAGCAACGCCTATTCGATAATTTACAATATATAGGTAATCTATTGCGACATATCATAATCTATTTAATAATTTACAACAGACGGGTAATCTGTCGCAACAGATGATTTAATCTTTTTGATAATTTACAACAGATTCATAATCTGTTGTTACCTAATCTGATTGATAATTTACAACATATGAGAAATTTGACACAACATGTTGAACATTTGTTTTTTACAACTTCAATTGAGTTCATATGTTAGAATAATAGTACCTAAATTGACTAATCCAGGACCACAGGTGAGTTTTCGTAGGGTCACCTGGGGTCTCGGGTTACCTAGAGTACTCGATCAACTACAACTTCAATTATTTTTATACAATTTTAATTGAATTACCATTTTGGTAATTTCATGATGAGAGGGTTAAAAATTACGCATATATTTTATGATTTTAAAAATAATTAAGATCAATTCGGATCAAATTGCATTTTCAAAACAGCTTATCATTCTTTTCCAAAGTACAAATCAACCCATACAAAACGTTTCATCATTTCAAATCTCGAGGTCTCGCTCTTTCTCTCTCATTCTCACTCAACAATACAGTACATACAACAACTACTCAATAAATTTGCTCAACCCTCCATAACAGATCATTTTTCTTCTCATTTCTGACCACATAGGTTTTATTTTCGACTTCATTCTTGCTTGTATCGGTCATTTTCTTTGTCTTCGTAGGCAACATAGTTTGAGAAGAGCTTTATATTTGTTATTTTTTCTTCTAAAAAATAAGGGCTTTTAAGTTAATGATGAAAAATAAAACTTTTAGTTGTATTATCTTCGAGAATGGGTTTACAATTTTTAGTTTTGATGGTAAAATCGTAGAAAGAACTCGAAAAATTCCTAGTTTCCGTTGCAGTGTTCCATTGACTGTCATGGTATTGTTGGATGGTGTTTGTGGTGTTGGTTGCGTTGGTGGTGGTGGTGTTTGTGGTCGTCGTAGAGGCACTGGTGGTGGCATTAGTTGGTGATGTTTGTGGTGGTTGTCGATGGTGTCGATATTCATAGTGTTTATTTATTTGTTGGCATTGGTTGGTGGTGTTTGTGGTGGTGGCTGTTGGTGTGTCGGTATTTGTGGTCTTTATAATGTATTTTTTAAAATATATGCATACATCAATTGTAATGTAATTTTTGTTTTTCTTTTTCTCTAGGTAAACATGTCTCCTAAAAGAAAAGAAAGTAAAAGTGGATCAATATCTGACCACTCAAAAAAAGGCTACAGTACAAAGGGATTCGGAGGAGCTTCCTAAACAATTTCATTCAGGAAAAAGTGAAGCTGAGGAGAGATATAAAAACAACATTGAGGGAGGTGGACAAGGATCCGTAGATGGTGATGAAGAAAATGAAAGTGAGAAAACGGAGGAATTGAAGAGTGAGAAAGAGAAAGAGGAGAAATTAAAGAGTGAGAAAGAGAAAGAGGATAATCATTAACATGATGATAATGGATCACCGATGGGGCGTGAGTTAATATCGACATCCCAGCATGATCCTGTCAGAACTTTTAGTATTGACAGGTTTTAAGTTGCGATGCCGATAAATGACCCAGAAGGAAAATAACTAACTGGTCAAATTGTACTTAAATGTCAGATGGGGAAAATTTTTGAACATTTTATGAAAATTATGAAAACGAAAACATAGGCGGACTTTTTAAGAAGAGCTAATTTGGACACTTTCTCGAGCTGCCTGAGGACCCCTCTGCCCATATTCGTTTCCCTATGACGATGGTATATGATATTCTCAAGCGTAGGATCAAGTACGCGGGGGATGATAAAGATCCAGAAGAGGGGGGCAAAAAGAAGATGGATGAAATCTGGATCAACTACTGTGGCATGCCTGTTTGTTTTGACTTGCAAGAGTTTGCCATAGTAATAGACTTGAGATTCCATCGTCTAGAAGGACCACCACCCCGCAAAAGACCCAAGGCAAGAAAATGTAATGAAAAAATAGATGGGTTGTTTGACATTGCTCGACGTGGCTACAAAACATCGGGTTTGTTGACAGATCTCGAGGATAAAACCATACCAGAGCAGTACAGGGAGCAATTGTGCTTAGTTTGGTTTGCCCATTCGGTTATATTGGCAAGAGAAGTCAACAAGGTCATAGAAGATGATTTGTTGGCGCGTGCTGAGGATTTTGATAAATTCAACAATTATCCCTGGGGATATGACAGCTTCTACTTGACTGTCTAATATTTACTGACAAAGCTATCCTCTGGGACGACCACATTATACGGCTTTCCTTGGGCTTTCATGGAAAAATTAATCACTAATTTTAGTCATCTATTAATTTCTATTGAATATAGTTATTATGATTTTTTTTCTTGCTTTCTGTTTATACTTTTTAGGCTTGGGCATTTGAAGTCATTCTTCCCCTCCGAAAGCAGTTAATAAATTACCCGGATGAAGTTTCTCATCCAAGGATGTTTAGGTGGTTGGCTGCAAAGAGCAACACCAATATTAAGGAGGTTGATCTCTTTAACCCTTCGGATGATGCAGTACGTCTTTTTCAAGTAAAATAATTCTACTCAAAGATAAGAAAGATATTGAACAAATATTATATCTGGTGCAACAGATGTTATATCTGATGCACCAGATGGGACATCTGTTGCGACAGGGTATATCTTGCATTAGATTTCCATTTGTTGCTTTGGATCTCTGAACTCGACTCCTAAAAGATTAACTATCTACTGTAAAGTATGCAATAGATGTGTAATCTGATAATATATTATTCATCTGTTGCAACGTATAAATCATCTGCTGTATAACAGATTACCCATCTTGTGCAACTGTTATAACAGATGATTGACATTTTGCATCAGATTATCCATGTGTCGCTCTGTTTCTCTGAACCAGACTCAAATAGATTTTAACCATATACTGCAAACTATGCAACAGATGAGTCTTTTTTTTTAATATAGCCCAACTGTAAAAATTATTATATTATATGATTTAAATGCATCAGTCTTTTTTTATAGGTTATGCATCAATGGATCGTGCCTACTGAGGAGGAGTCGGTGATGACTTTTAATATTACTCTAAGTCATGTTGATACTATAGCAGACCCAACGGTGGAGTTAATAAAGAAAGAATTGGTTGGAGCAACAGCCATAAGAAAAGCAGTTAGGCAAGTTCAGCCTAATATTGAGGCTCTTCATGACCTACCTTTTACTAAGGCAGATCCGGGTGCTTCTTCAGGTGGAGTTATTGGTGTTGGTGGCAGGAATGTTGATGCTGCTACCACTCGTGATGATGATCATATTAATGCTCAATAAAGAATAAATATGTTTGAAAACACCCCTTTTCGCCCTTACACAGGTCTCTATCACCCCTCTTCACCCTCGTGTTCTCGTTGTGAATGCAATGAGTGCAAGGACAGACAGGATAAACTCTTTGAAAAGGTAGAGGATACCTCTAAAGATATCGAGGAATTAAAATCTAAGAGGTATTTCATACCATCCAAGAAAGTGAGGGAGCCACACACTCCTACAGTGTTGGTTAGGAGAAAGAAAAAAGCAATTAGAGACGTACTCTCTACTTGAAAATAAAAAAAAATGACAATTCCTCCCTCTCCAAAAGCAGTTGAAGTTTAGGGGCCAGTCAAGAAGGTGGGCATATACGCGGAACTTGGCGCTGAAGAGAAGAGGGATCTGCGACAGGCCAAGAATGCCAAGCCAGGCACACCAGATTACCCCAGACCTCCCTTTTCCCCCCAAGACTTCCAGACTATGACTGATATGCGTATGCCGTACGAGGACAAGACAAGTTTACTTTTTCTAACGTAGCTCTTCTAATCTACCCCATGAAGAAGAAGCTACGTAACAGATTTCACATCTATTACAACAGCTGCGTATACTGGTGCAACTGGTAGTGGTTTTGTTGCAACTTACTATCCATCTGTTGCATAAGTTACATTGGATTATTGATTCAGAGAACCCTATGCAACAGATGGACCATCTGTTGCATCTTTACAATTACTAACCTATTTAAAAATTGAATTCTTATCTTACAGCATGTTGACATAATTCTCTGCCTCATGAGGAAAAGTCATTTAACGTACCGGGAAGCTTATGATGCTGCCTATAGAATAATGGACCTCGACTTCTGCAAGAAGCTCAAGGATAGGTATGATCAACTCAATGGAGAGGTGTCAACCCATGGCGTGGGACTTAATTTCCTAGTTCCTACGTTGGTCTTGGATGAAGAAGAAATGATAAAATATGTTAGACAGGATATGTCAAATCCATATGGCAAGAGCTGGACCGAGGAAAAAAGGATTTTTGCAATCATTAGCGTGAACGATATGCATTATTCGGCTGCTGAGATACTACTCAAGGAGGGAAAGATCAATGTTTATGACTCCAACATACCTCTCGTCGACGATTTCAATCTTTTTCTCCTTGTGGAGCCACTGATGGTGCTGTTGACCATCTAGTTGAGGGAGAGTAAACTGATGAATCATTTTCCAAAGAAAGTGTTGATGAAGAAATCATGGGATTTTGAAAGTCGAAACAGGGGAATGATCCTTCCAAAAGATGATGCCGCTAAAACGATCGGCTCACACGCTCTTGAACACATCGAATGTTTACTGACTGACATAGAAATGGCCGAGCCAACGACTTTTCTATGCGACAATGCTGTGGCAAACCTGTAAGAGATTTGGGCTTATGGGGTACTAACTGGACACTTGAATCCTGTGTATATAAAAGAGCCTGTGAAATAGAAATTTTTAATTTCAAGTCACCCTTCACTTTATTACAGTACATGTAGTGGGAATAATTTTTTTTCGATGAAATTTGAGTTTTTTACAATGCAATAGATTAGATTGTTAATCTGTTATAAAATATATTTAATCCTTTCTGGCAGATAGTTTATCTGTTGCAATAGGTTGGTCATCCATTGCATTACGCTGATGTTATTTCTATGAATAATCTAATAATCTAAGTCTAATCTGTTGCAACAGTGGGAAGACCTGTTTAATAATTTCCAACAGATGACCTAAATATTACAACATATACCTAAATCTATTTTATATTTTCCAACAGTTATGCTTGAATATCCATGTGCTCGACAACACCAAACCAGTAGCAAATACACACACCACCATAAAAATTTCAACAATTAGGCTTGAATATCCATGTGCCCAACAACACCAAACTAGTAGCAATAACGGCCAGATTACACGATTTGCTTGTGAAGGGTGTCGTTCTTCATACCAATCAAAGTAATCGCATCCACCCAATTTCTATAAAAAAAAATAAAAAAAATAATTTGAAGAATTTGGATAGATAAAAGAAGATGACGATGAAGAAGAAGATTTGAGAATTTAGGGTTAAATTTTAGGAGTAAGATGAATGTATAAGACAATAGGGAGAAAAAATAACCGTTGGGGGCCAAGTGACGGCAAGTCAGCGAAATGTTATTTTACGTGTTTAAAATGAATACTGTCTACTTGATGTCTATTTTATTTTAGGTGTTTGAACTGAACACCGTCGATGAGTTGCGCCTTTTTTATTTCAATTTAATTCACTTTAACCTTTTTACACGTAGTGACAATTTTTTATGTCCAACAAAAGTTGAATTTTTATAATGCAACAGATTCTCCATCCGTTGTAACAGTTATCCTACCTGTTCTGACATATAGTTTATCTATTGCAATAGGTTGGTCATCTGTTGCATTATCTCGATGTTTTTATCTAAAGTTCATCTGTTGCAACAGTGGGAAGACCTGTTTGATAAATTCCAATAGATCACCTACCTGTTGCAACATATGTCTAAATTTGTTTGATTTTTCCAATAGAAGTGTCGTCTGTTGCAATAGATACATTATCTGTTGCAATATTTGAATCTAGTATTATTTTTCAATTAATAAGTTCAAATCTAAGGAATAAATTAAATTCATAGACAAAATAAAATAAATTAAAGCCTTCATAAATTAGCTAAAATAAGTCAACGAATAAATGAAATGTAAAAAAAAAATATTATGGGCACATATCTTACCAAATACATCAACAAAAATTTAAGTATACTGCCAAGGATTGCTTTGACAGGCTCAAGCTATAAAGATCTACTCAGTATGGACAAGTTGTTCTTCATTCGGTGCTATGGAATTCGGCTTTACTCGTCGTGAATCTTTATTGTCGCTTACGTATGATTTCTGCGCTTTCTGTTCTCCCTATTTCCATAAAAAGAGTAGGATATTGTCAATGCTGTTCAGTAGTAGCTTCTTCTACATCCACCTGGAAGATCAGAATTAGTCAATGCTAATCACGGAGATACAATAAAATGAAAAAGGATAACTCATCTCTTCTAGCAAATCAAACAGGTCTTCGTCCCGTTTTAAATTGTCCCAAACAAATTATATTTCTGTTACAACAATGAATCAACTGGTGGAATAAATTTCTACATGAGGAAGACCCTGTGTGATAATTTCTAACGAATGAACCATCCATTGCAACATATGAATCATTTGTTGCAGCAGATAGGTCGTCTATTGGTACAAATAAAAGCGGTACGAAGAGCTGCTTGATTTGCTAAAATAGACGAGACATATGTTTATCTGGTGCAACTGGCTAGTCAATTGTTGCAACAGATGTATATATCTGTTTGATAATTTTTAGCAGATGTGTCATCTGTTGAAACAGATATGTGTCTGTTTGTTTTGTCAGTTGGAAGACATATAATATATTCACCTTTTTCAATTCGTGCTGCTCTCCTTTAGACATTGTGTGTTGCTCTCCTTGATAATGCCCTAAAAATCACTCTCCTTCTCCTCTTGGCCCTAATCTCTAATAGAGCGGAGGGAAATAAAATCCTTTTTGATGGAATGAGACCCCTCTTAGATATCAATTCCTTTATAAAAGTAGTTAATGCGTTAATAGCATTAATCGCTACATCATGTTTCGCCCTACAGTCTTGACATTTGCATGCGAACATTCGCTGGGAGAGGCAAAATCTGTATAACCAGTATGATCATACTCATAATGGTTTGCTTTAAATACTGTAAGAGGAGCATCATTAACACCAACAGCAGCATCATTACCACCACCAACATCTCCATCATCACTAAGACCATCAACAACAACAAGCCCACCCTCCAAATTATTTTTCATATAATGACTATTACTCCAAACAATTCTATTTTTATTCTGTCGATGATCTTAGGGTCCGATAAAGTTTGCACAAATCATAAAGTAAGAAAAAATGGCATCTTCAACTCTTGATTGGTCGGAACTAGCGACGGATGCACAATCTAACATAAATCATTACATATATTAGAATGATGATTAGATCATTAAAAAAAATCATTAATTAAAATAAAAAATTAATTATAATTATACTTACTGCATCCTTTGGGGATTGAAGAGATCAAGAAATTTTGCCTTTTTATCAGTTTTGGCCGACAACTATCTCAAGATTCTTGGATTGGAAACTCCTTCCTGGTAGTTCACTTGTTGTCTCAAATAAGGAATGGCTTCAAACATCCAATCCTATAAAATAACGCCAATAAATCAAAACCATTATTGAGCGAAAAAAATAAATGATATCACAATAGAAGAAAGAAATATTTACCACGAAAGCCCATGGGAAGCCATATAAGTTGACTGTCTTTGGCGCTAACAGAGTCAACAAATATTTGACAGTCATTTTGAAGCTTTCATACCCCCAAGAATAGCTGTTAAACTCATCAAGATCCTCGAAGAGCTTTATTAAACCAAGGCTTATGTTGTTGTTAACGTCTCTCGCCCAAAGAATATTATGTACAAACCAAACCAAGCACAATGACTGTTTGTGCTTCTTTGAAAGTCCTTTACATTTCAACGCTTCTATCAAATTTTTGTTTTTGAAGCTTGGACCAACAATGGACACCAGGTCATCACGATCACATGACTTTTCTTTTCCTTTTTTGGGTGTGCAGGGTACTTTTTTGGGTTAGAATAGGTATAACTAGAGAAGGAGGATAACATTTTAGTCCAGTAACTATGACAAACTCCTTCCAACCAAAATAAATAGGCATGCCACAGTAATTTATCCACACCTCATCCATCTTATCTTTATTTTCATACATAAACCTACGCTTAAGAAGTTCATATACCATTTTTATTTGGAAACGAGCATTGTTGTCCTCCGGCAAATCAAGATATTTTCCAAAGCAGTTGTCCCTGAAATAAGCATTCAATTTTTGTTCTCGAAGTATTTTTCTGAAGGCATCAAAAGATTTTCCCATGGCTGACTTAACCACGAAATCACCCATTAAATCTGCGGCACCATCGCACTACATTCTCACAGGATAACGATCAATGCTAAAGGTTTTGACCAGCTCTTCGGTGGAAGAGCTATTAGCATCTACATCATCTCTTTTGAAACATCCCTCCTCCCCGTGTTCATCATATTCTGCTTCCGATTGAGATAACGCTTGTAAAGTAAACTCATAAAGTGGTGGATGTAGCCTAGCTGCTTCACTTGTTCCTTTACTTGGACTTGATTCGGTTTTTGTTCTTTTGGGAACCATATTATCTAAAATTAGCAGGAACATAAAATAATAGATTATTGTTGATTAATGTATCTTTAAAAAAGGATAACAGTAAATCAAACAAGCAAAACAGTAAAATAACAGTTGCAACAGATCACTGATCTATTGCACCAGGTAGTATATCTGTTGCAGCATATAACCAAACTGTTGCAGCGGATGAGTAATCTGTTGCAACAATACAAAACATATCACTCATCTTTTAAGACAGATGAATGGTCTGCTCAACAGTTACAATATATGAGTAATTTATTGGAACAGTTAAATAATCTATTACAATAATACAAAACATATCACTCATCTGTTGAAAAATATGAATGGTTTGTGCAACAGATCACACATCTGTTGCAACATATGAGTAATCTATCAGATAAGTTAACTAACCTGCAACAATGATTGAGTAATCTGTTGTGACAATACAAAATATATCACTTATCTATTGAGATAGATGAATGGTCTGTGCAACAGGTCACACACCTGTTGCAACACAAGAGTGATCTATTGGAACAGTTATCAACGGTCAATATTGTTTAGATTTCTTCCAACATAGGGTCGTCTATCGCGGTAGATGAATGATCAGTTGGAAAAGTGAAGTCTTGGACATTTCCTGGAGGAAGAGTTAATGGGATTTTATCCAATAGGAGGTTCACTTGTTGCATTAAATCATTAATCTGATGGTTCTTCCATTGCACCAGATGGTTAATTAGTTGCATCATATTTTTTATCCGATGCTTAATTTTTTGCAACATATGGTCAAGCTATTGCATCAGATAGTTAATCTGTTGCATCAGATTATTAATCTGTTGTATCAGAATTATAATCTGATGATTCCTCTGGTGCATTAGATGGTTGATCTATTGCATCATATAATAAATTTGTTACATCAGATGGTTAATATATTGCACCAGATGGGTAATCTGTCGGAGGAAGAAAAAACAGTAACGCGATTTTGTTCAACAAAAAATAGCAATTTCACCATTTTTATCAAGAACAAGAACAGAACAAATCAAATCAAATTGTCGTTTTGTTTTTATAAACACAAACAATAAAAAGTCCATTTTATTCCGCATTTTAAATTAGTGCAATAAATATTGAAATTGTTAACCTATACTATAAGAGAAGTTGGCTTAAGTTCCTCGTTTTCTTCAAAACTAAAAAGGCCATAAATTTTTATCCGTGAAAGAAGAAAAGGAACGATGAAGAATTCTAAGTTGTTATGGCCGGAGAGCAAGGCTGTCACGTCGATTGAAGGTTGAAGTCGAAAAGGAACTCGAAGCCCAACTATTTGTAGTCGGATATTGAAGTCGAGGATTGAAATGAGAAATTTGCAGAATAGTTAATTGGGAGAGAGTTAAGAGAAGATGTTGAGAGAGGGATGAGAGACAGGTTGATTGAATTGAAGAGGGGAACTCGAAGCCCAACTATTTATCACTGAAGGTAGAATTCGCTGGGAGTTGAAGGGAGAAAAGAGGGAAACTCGAAGCCCAACTATTTGTCGCCGGAGGTAGAAGTCGTCGGGGGTTGAAGGGAGAAATTTTGCAGAACTATTGGTTGGGAGAGAGTTGAGAGAAGCTGTCGAGAGAGAGGAGAGAGTGGTTGATTTGGATTGAAAAGGGGTGTGGGTTGGGTTGATTTGTATTTTTGAAAAGATTAGAAAGTTTTGAAAATATTAATCAAGTCCACAATTAACTTACTCAAGTTTCCTAATGATGTTTGACCCTATCTGCTGGTCAATGTCACCAATCCTTTATTCAAGACTTAAAAGACACATTTTCTTCAATTTTCTCTAGAACATTGACTATATTATTTCTTCATCTAGTTATATTTTTAAGGTTGATTACTCTTTTATAATATTATCTCATTTATTAAAATTGGATGATCTCCTATATCATAGTGATAAAATATAATTATGAAGATTAAATAATCTAATTTAGATAAAAATGAACTTAAAAATAAATATCATATTTCATAAAAGATACTCAATCAGAATTCCAACGCAATATACAGTTTCTTATTGCATCACACACATATGTAGAATTATAAAGTTAATAAAAAATAAGAGAACACTATATTGAAGACAAAAACACATTAGTATATCTTTATGATGTAATCTCTAATGCCAAGAATACAAAATATGTAACTAATACCAAACAATCATGTAAAAATCATTTGGTAGGCTATGATTTTCTCTATTATTAATAACTAATTATAGTCTATTTGTTCATGAGATTACACAACTTCAAAGTAAATCAGATAACTTATTATTTTCAAAATAGAAGAGAATGAAGTAACGGTTTTTGGGACAAGAGGAATTGCTTGGATGGTAAGTATTCGTCGTGATGAGAATTATCGTATTTATTCGTACAAATACAACATAAAAATAAAAAAATTGACATCACCAAGAGGAGTTTAATCATAAAATATATTGAAATTGTCAGTTGAACGATTCAAAAACTTTTAAAATACAAAAATGTAAATTCTAGGTTAAAATGTAAAAAAAGTTTCATAAACTCAATAAAAAAATGATTTCATACATATTCAAGAATATAAAGTACAAACACATTCTTAGCACATCTTTGTTAGAATAAAGTGCTAAAGTAATTATAGATAACTACCCGTGATTTATTTTTTTTTGGACATCACACTTTGAATTTTTCCATGCAACAACATTTTGAAATTAGACGTGCATATATACTTCTGTCATTTATTACAAAAGAAGTACACTTCTTTCTCTATGTTCACATATCCTTCAAACGGATGGTGAAAATTAAGCATTCTACCGAAAAAATAATGAAAAACAATCTTAGTAAATAAAAAGACACTATTTAAATAAAGCAAATCTATGGAAATTCTACCCAAAAAATTTTTTACAGAAAAAAAAAAAACAAAGCGGTGACCTAATTATACACTACAACTCCCACTTAATCAATTTACAAAGATTAAATTGAAAGATTGAGATGAAATATATTCCACAATGTTTTTCATAACATGTGATCTAGCGAAGACACCAAATATAAACATTATGATGTGTAAGCTTTAGGAAATATTTATATTGATGAGGAAGAAGGGTCCATGCTAATGACTCTTCACTATTCTTGACATTAATTGTAGTTATTTATCTTTATTGCCTTAATAATTTTTCATTTTCCTCATTAACTTTAACTTTACAGTTACAATTTACAACTACAAAATGCATGAATAGGTGGGTTGATCTTAATGTTGCTCTCCTATGTGGATTGTACAAAATAAAAGTTGGCATCTATATATTCACAATATAGCGACAAATAAAAGTCAACAAACAGTGTAGTAATTTAAATTATTTAGAGAAAGAAAAAAAATATGATATAATTTCAATGTTTAGTGACTATTTCAATAGATATTTTGATTCAATAAGTGGAAAAGGAAAAAATAATAGTGTTTTCACACTAAAAAGTTAGAAAGCTTCCTAATATTTCAATAAAAATTTATTTTTCAAAGTGCGTATTTTCTGTGAGCATGCTAGAATCTAGATTGGTGAAAATTGAATGAAAAAATCACATTTTATAACACAAAATTTCTATGAATTTGCGGTGAAAAAAATTAAATTTATTTCTAGTAATGTCTATACACATTTCAATTTATATTGATAGTTGTGGCCTTATTATGATATGTTGATACATATGGTATAATGTGTTCTCTGAATTCATATGCTATCTCAAAGTAATAATCATCACAAGTGACGATGTCGATAGAATTTCTCATGTATATATGTACAAAAAGGATCAATATAATTTAATTGACAAATAATATAACGATTAAGAAGTTGATTAGTCTACACTTACATATTTTTAAACCCCTTTATAAATTGAGATTGATGGTGTATAGATTATACGTGGCTAATCAATATATATATATATATATATACAAAGGACTGCTCGGATCCAATAGAAAAGAACACATGCAAATATCACATGCCAAAATAATAATTCATTATCACTATTTTTAAGGTATAAGAAACAGGAGTATAGTGTTACCAAAAAAATAAGCTTGCTTTTTCATGCGCACTTTGTTACGTTTCTTCTTTCTTCCATGACGTTAATTTATTCGAACATTCTTGAAAAAACTAAATTTCTGAAATTTCAAAAGATGAATATTAAATAGGGTTAAGAAAAATGTAATAAAACTGAAAGAACAAATTTAGATCATGACATTTCTTTGATTTAACTTACAAATAAGAAGAAAGAAGACCGAAATAATTTTTTTTCTCTTCAATTAGAGGAGGAGGAGTTGCGATGTAAAGATTAATTTAAAGAGTTGTGACAATTAGGGAATATGAAGAGAAGGATTAATAATATAAGAAATATGAAATGGTAGATTAATGATATATGGTAACTAGTGTGGATGGTATTAATTTCTACGGTAATCACAACCCAATAAAGAAGATAAATGGTTCACCATTTTTTTATATTAAATTTTAACACAAATTAATTACATTAATTATAGAAAAGGAAAAAGAATTAACAAATATATTTAGACAATAAAAACTCAAAAAAAATCATAAAAAAAATAAATATGTTTGGAGACCTCAAAGGCATACCACATAAGATTGACTATTAATCTTTCATATATATATATATATTGATGTGTGTGTGGTGCAGATTTGCTTATTAAATGGGAAGGATGGACCGCTGTCACTTGTCTTCAAACCTTACGCCTAAATTTTACTTATATATGTACATTTGACTTTTAAAAGTGGAAAACAAAAGAAAGAGTGAACTTTCATCACTGTGAGTATACATGTACTTGTCCATGTCTCTATTTTCTCATCTATTTGGCCCTTCTCGGTTTGATTTTCCTTTTTGTTTTAGAAAAATTGATTAGAGTTCTTAGTCATACAATTTACATATAAGTTAAGAGGTGTTGCGGAAAATAATTTCTTTAATGTTATTTAAGCTCGGACTCCAGCAAGTCACTATTCGGAGATTTCACAGAAAAATATTATAGCTTTGACGTCCAGGTAGGCTAGGCTTACCCTACCTTTAGATTGAGCTTATTTACTGAAATTGTAAACTATTATGCTAGCTTTGAATAAGTGCTTGTAGATGCGTATTATTTGATTTATATAAATTGTCTTATTTATTTGAATTAGGACCTTTTTTTAGTAAATATTGGAATATTATCTTTTAATATAATATAATATCTATTACTTTAGGACGTGAAACTAAATTACAAAATCTTGAATTTATCCCTTTTAAATTAAGATTGGCAGATGATTATTTGGACGTTGACATTGTTATGGTATGGTATGAGTTCCAGTTCGAGTCCGACATTTGATTATTATTGTTACTATGAGTTCCGGTTTGAGTGCGGCATTTGATTATTATTGTTACTATAAGTTTCAGTTTGAGTCCGACATTTGATTATTAATGTTATTATGGGTTCCGGTTCGAGTCCGACATCTGATTATGGTTGTGGTTCTTTGAGTTTCAGTTCGAGTCTGGCATCTGATTATGGTTGTGGTTCCTCTGAGTTTTGGTTCGAGACTGGCATTTGATTATGAGTTCTATATATGTGGCCTATCGTTATTACCCACTATGTCAGGTTCAAATCCGGCACATGTCCTTTTGTTACTACCCATTGGTATCGGTTCAAGTCCGGTGCACATTTGGATAACTATCGTGATTTATTGGAATCGATGCAGTTATAGGGAGTAATGTTGGGTTAATTGTCTTCTTCAGTGTGCCTAGCGGGCTTATAGAGGCCCATCTAGGTTATGTTTGACTTGTCTGTCATTACTGCATTATTTGTTTTCTGTATCGCTTACATTTATTCCTTTATCTCATTGGCGTAGCTTGGCAGTTGTTTAACCTTTCTGTCCTTTCACTGTTGACTTGGATTACATCTTCGCATTGTAGTTATACCTTTTTTGTATTGAGTTTAGTCGGCCGATGATGCCTACTGAGTACCCGTTGTTTTGGTACTCATACTGCACTTTTGCATTTTTTTTTTGATGCAAATCTGGATACTACTAGTCGACGTTGACGTGATTTCTATCTTCCAGCACTGATTCAGAGTAGGGTGAGTTGGCTGTCGTCCGAGGCTGATCCTCTCTATCTACTCTAGTTAGTCTTTTGCACTCGAGATTACTTGTATATATTGTATACATTTTAGATTTTTGTCTAGTACTCTAGGTACTTGTTAGTAGTGGTTGTAGTATTGACCTTATCAGGTCTTAGGAGGGATTCATTTGTATAGTTGGTCCTTTTTCCTCCTCTCGTTTTGATATAATATATATGCTCCCTTCTTAGTTTTCACTTATTATTGTTATTGTTATCATCGTACGTGATCTTTTATTTGGTCTTTGTCTCTTAGCCCATTATCTATCATTTCGGAAGATGGCTTGGCTTGCCTACTGGGTTAAAGTAGATGCCATCACGATTTAAGAAATCGGATCGTGACAACTATATCGCCCACAATTAATTATTATAATCGTCTAAGCATTAAAAATTTGATAATATTTCATAAAAAGGGTAAAAGAGACATAAAATGATATGTCAACTTAAAAATTTTCATTGACTATTAAAATTATACTGGTGCACATAAACTGGGATATGACAAAGAAAGACATAAAATAACATATATTATTTGAAAATGAAATAAAAAGTATTATAAATCACAATAATTAATAATTTAATATAAAAGTATATACGTAAAAGAAAAAATTGATTGACTGTCGAAATTTTATCCGTGCCACATAAATTGAGACATGGAGAATATTCATATATTATTGAAAAATAATGTAAAAGACATTGTAAATCATATAATTAACAACTTAAGAAATTTAAAAAATATAAAATATTTGACTGACTCTCGAAATTATACCAACATCATTTTAAATTAAAATAAAAAATAAATTATAAATTATAATAATTAAAATATAAATTATTTTATTAATTTAAATTGAGATAAGAAAACAACATATATTGATTTGTAGATAACATAAATCGATATCTAGTCTATTTAAATTATGTAGAATTTTGACAAAATAGTATTTTGTTATTCTTTTTAAATGTATGTTATATATTTGGTTTCAATATATTTGCTTTTAGCAATATTGACTTTCTATTTTAAGTGTGTTGCATTCATTTTTCCGTTGGAATTTAATACTTATTATCTTTTTGTCAAATATTTGAATAATTCTATGACATTATATTTATAGTATAATTTTTTTTTTTTTTAAAATATGCATTTTGTGATGTTTGAAAAATCATGTACTTTTTTTAATGATTAATTAAATTAAATATACTAACTTGAAAAATATATATCAATTATTCTTTTATAATATTAATTTAAAATATACATTTATCAATTAAAATATTTTCAAGAGACAATATATATATATGTATATATATTTTAAATTCTTAATTCAGTATCATTTATAAAAGTCTTTGTTTGTCAAATATTGATTTTTAATTTTTGTTAATTAACTTTTATTCTATATATAAATACTGTAACTAAGTGGCAAAGAACTGGTACAATTTTTTCGATTAACTATTCCAGCTTCATACAGTCGCTTCTGGTCATCGGCTGGTCATACCTAAATCAGCTGGTGGTTGTTGAAATTCTTTTTTGATCTGCTATTGTTACGAAGGTAGGTTTGACTTGCATCATTCTTTCCCATAATAATTGATAATTGCAAAGGTAATGTTCAGTTAGATCGTAGAATAAGTGGGTTGGGTGTTCTTTTTGATTTTTTAAGCTTGCACTTCATCACTGCTTTCAGGCTGTTTTTGGAATTAGGTTCTCTCTCTAAATTACGCATCAAACCTGAAAATGTTTTATCCAATGTCCTTTTTGCAAGCAAACAAACACATCCTTTGATAGAATATGTTAGACTGTTAACACTCTGTAGATTCAAAATTTAAGACCAGATGATCTACTGTAGGTTACAGCTGAACCTGAAATTTCATTACTCAAGGAAGTATGCAAGTATATGTTGAGTTTTGCATTTAGTTACCGCATTAATTTTTAGTCTAATAAATTGTTTAGTTTTAGGATGAATTTAAATTTTAAATATTTGTTAGTTTGTTTAGTTTGTTGAGATAGTTTAGGATTTTGAATTTCAAATAATGCAGATTATGTGCTTCACGTTGGCTATTTAAAGCCCTCCTAAGCGTAAGAAAATTATTGAAAGCTATTGAAAGTTATTCAATCCATTGAGAGTCATTTTAAACCCCTTTTCGCTGCCCCATCTTTTAAAAAAAAAACCAACAGTGGTATCAGAGCCTCATTGATCTTACGAGATCTGTGAGTTCTTCCAAAGCGCTACCATACCATTTTTAACCCGTCAGGCTACTATTTTCAACCTGTACTTATTTTCAAAGCGTTAGGCTATTTTCAACCAAAAAGATGTCAAGCAACAGTCTCTCTTTGAATGCCCCAAAAATTTTCACAGAGAAAAATAATCAAATTTACTTTGTGAAGAAATCATATCTTGAAACCTATGCTTTTATGTGATGTTGTGATCAAAGAAAAATTCTTACAATATTTAATGAAGCCTATGAAAGCTCTTTCAAACAAGAAAAGATTGTTGATGTTGTTCTTTAAGCACAAAACCAAAAGAAGAAAAAAGAAAATCCAAATTCAAAAAAAAAAAGATCAAAAAGAATTTAGATCAATTGCAAGAGCACAAATTGAGGAGGAACAATTTTTAAATTGCAGTAACTAAATCAAAGGAGTGTTGAGTTTTGCATTTAGTTACCACAGTAATTTTTAGTCTAATAAATTGTTTAGTTTCATGATGAATTTAAATTTTAAATATTTGTTAGTTTGATTAGTTTGTTGAGATAGTTTAGAATTTTGAATTTCAAATAATGCAGATTTTGTGCTTCATGTTGGCTATTTAAAGCCCTTCTAAGCTTAAGAAAATTATTGAAAGCTATTGAAAGTTATTCAATCCATTGAGAGTCATTTTAAACCCCTTTTCGCTGCCCCATCTTTTTTTAAAAAAACCAACATTATATCCGCATGTGTTTATTAATCTTCATCAGTTTTACCTTTTGTTTCCTATGCTTCAGTTATTGACTCATCGTATTATTTCTTCTGTGCTACTATTTCTTCTTGAGATAAGCATCCAGTATCCCCTCGAATTATTGACAAAGTTTCTACGACACATTCCAACCTCACAAGGGTCCTGTTACCCTTGAACTCAATTTTAGCATTATTTTTGTCACTCTTTTGTTCTGACGTCACTTTTATTATATAAAATGAGGTCCACATCAAAGGTGCCGTGTCAGCTAAAAAGATTGACAAAAGGTGTTACGTCAGCACAAAAGGGTGACAAAAATACGCTAAAATTGAGTTATGGGGATAATAGGACTCCCTTGAAGATGAAGTGTGTCACTCTTTCTTCTTTGTTATTTTCATCACGGGTTCTTCGCTCTGTATTTGCTTTACATACTTACTTTTCATAATTTGTTGTGTTTAACTGCCTGTTGTTCTATGGTATGGTGCCCTTCTCTCTCTGGTTGATTGTTCACCCTGCACCAGATGCATTAATAAATCATTGTTATTTTTTTAGCGGCAACAATGTGTTTCCTTTTGTAGATGAATGATGAGAGTACAACATACACAGTGGATGAAGCACTTGTTGCCCTTGGCTTTGGGAATTTCCAAGTCCTTGTGCTTATCTATGCAGGGATGGGTTGGATTTCTGAAGCTATGGAAATGATGCTTCTCTCTTTTGTTGGACCAGCTGTGCAATCAGCCTGGGGTCTTTCTACTCATGAAGAGAGCTTACTGACTAGTGTGGTTTTTGCTGGCATGCTGGTTGGAGCCTACTTGTGGGGTAGCATTTCAGACAAGTATGGAAGGAGGTTAGTGACTCCATCTCCATGTCTCTTAAGTAATATCGCAACTACAGTGTTTATTGTAACCGAGTCTGTATAAGAGAGATGCTACAATTGAGGATACTTATTACTGTGTTTCTTATAACTACTTTTGGTGTAATACTTGTATCAGAGTGTTTTTTGCCCATACAACAACAACAACAACAAACCCAGTATATTCCCACATAGTGGGGTCTGGGGAGGGTAGAATGTACGCAGTCCATACCACTACCTCCATACTCTTTAATAAAAATATATTTTTTCTATCAAGAAAATCTTATTAGACCCCCTAATCTTAAGCTATTTTTTCAATTACACGCTTTAGTTTTGTGGGTGTCCCAGTTTTAAGAAAAGAGGTGCTTATCACACAACAGTCTTGCCACATAATTTTTATTTTACTATTTTTTTTAATATCTTCGTCACAATTTTTTGCATTTCACTTTTCTCAACATTCTTAAATTTTTTTTTACTCTATTCCCATGCCAAGTTTTTGTAAAGTTAATTAGCCAACGGCCCCGCTGAACCACAAGATGAATCAACATCATATTCATTACCATTTTAAACATCCACTACATTTCCACCACCAATCTCACCATCGCCAACAAAAATCCACTGTTGAATGCAATGTGTTTGGTACATCCAGAAGTATTTTTCCTAATACAATCATTTTCCTAGTAATTGGTTACCAGAATTATTTCAATAATAAGAACATTTTTCTTTGTATGAGAGTTGTGAGTGTAGCTACAAGTCAAGTCATAAACATTAGTTCTTCAAACAAGGAAACTTAAATAAAGCAAAACAAAACTGACCCAGTTCTTCTGATCAAAATAAAGGGAAAGAAACCATAATGAGATATGTGTATTTGCTTAAAATTCAAAGAAAGAAGAAATTACTCTCACAGAAGATTGATGGAAGTGTTGAAAGCCATGAAAGCTCTATGAGATATGATTGAAGAAGCCGGAAAAGTTTACATTTTATGAGATTGTAAGGCCACCATATTGATTTTCAGTGTCATTGCTGATGATTTGCTTTCAAGAGAAAATAAAATTCACCTTGATTGTTTCACCTGCTTTATGTTGTGATAAGTTGTAAACGTATAGTAAAGTACCACCTGTGACCCCTGTGAGCCCCGCCTTTACATTGTTTCACCTGCAGAAGTTTATCTGTTCAACAAGGTGCAAAGAGACAAGCAGACCATTTTGCTGTCGCTGGACTTATATTCTGGTAGGGAAGATGTTGGGTAAGGAAACAAGAAAGCAATAAAAGAAATAAAAAAGGGGAAGAAAGAAAAAGTTTTGCAAGTAAGATTGTAGTTATCAGATCATTTTTAGACGAAGAGTTGAAAGTAGGAGAAGTTTTTGGGTCGCATGTGGTATGGAGAGATAGAGTTGAGGTTTTGGGATCAAAGTAGAAATCATTAACTGTAAATTGTTCGTAGTCGGCAGTAGAGAGGGCTTAGCTTTGATTGCACAAGTTGCCCTCTCATGGTTGAATGTAAAAAGAATTGCTTTTGTTTAGCAACTGTCTTATAAGGACGATGCTTCCTCTATGCCTTATCAATAATTAATAAGTTCGTGGAATGTATGTCGGAGAAGTTCATTGGGTTTTGAGAAAAATTTTTAAAGCTTAGTTGCTCTATTATAGGCAAAAATCACCGCTTGATGGTGTTGATTTGTGGAGGTGGAGAGAGAAGGGTTATCTTGTCACAGTTAAATCATATTAACCGAGATTGTTGGGAAAATAGGAAACAATCTTTCCACATCATTCTATTTGGATACCCTAGGAACTACATGGGTGCACCAAAAGAAAAAAAGGGATGGGACACTCCTTCAAAAGCTCTCCTATTTCTCTTTCCAAATATCTCACATTAGAGTTAAGAGGAGTAACACTCCATGCCTTGTGCCTTCTTTTCTAGCTCCACTCTTCAAGCCGAACATCAACTCCTTCATGGATCTTGGCATTACCCAAGTGATGCCAAACCATGTAAACATATCCTCCCATAACCTCGTGGCTAATTTTCAATGTAACAAATATGATCCACGTTCTCACCAACCTCTTTACATACAAACCACCAGCTTATGTAAAAAAACCTTTCGTTTCCTAAGGTTCTATGCCGTCAAAAACATCCTCGAGTAGCTAACCAAGTGACAAAGCAAACCTTCCTCGACACCTTTGGTATCCATACCGCACCATATAGAAAAATATCTTCCATTGTAACAATTCGAGTTACCAACACACTGATAATATATATTATTATCACTGAGAACTAAGTGCAATTGAGAAATGTAATCAACAAACAATAACAACTAAAAGTCCTTAAGAGAATGGGAAATACAGATAGATAGAAGGGGATGAGAAGCCATAGAAGAATTGGAGATAAGAAACATAATCCCTTCCATCGGTCACTGCCCCCTTTTAATGTGCTCCTAACCTGGATCCCAAAGGAAATCCACTTTATTGTTGGGCTGTAACTTCACCTCAGGCCCAAGTCCATTGTTAACTATGTTATTACTTGTTTAGTCTACACAGCCCATAACAAGGTTCATAACAATACCTCCATCCTCAATAAGAACCTTGTCCTCAAGGTTCAAGATAAGGAATCCAGTAAAAAGTGAGTTATATTTTGACCAAAGTGTGATAGTAAATAGTTGGATATGATGTACATCAAGCAGCAAAATGCAATAACCATATAACTCCACGGTTCCTGGTGTAGTAAAAGCATATGAGTGATGCTGGCTTGAAAATCTTTTCGATCCAAATGCTGCAACCTTCGCCTAACACAGTTGATCTATCAAAATAGCTTGCAACTCTTTTGAATAATTGCTAGAACCAGTGAGTAGAGTGTGCAACGTCTCCATGATAGTGATTGCCTTTCCCAACACATATTCCTGTAACCAAGAGCAACAACAAATCACCTTAATTCATTGGCATGCACAAATGAAAGAGCAGATGCTGAAAGCATAAGATGAATGCATCCCGAAATTAATAGTTTGCCATTGTCAAAGACAAGAATGCCCCATTGAAAAGTAGTTGCACATTCTCTGGGGTCTTTCTCCATTTTCCGTAACTTGTAGTTACATGAATTGCGGGAAATAAACTTCTGTAATGAACCTCCAACTGCAGTATTCATAACATCTGTGCACATTCTATTAGCAACTCTTAGAAGTCTACAAAATATGGTCACCTTGAATTCCAAAAGATCCTCACAAAAGCTGTTCACGCTTCGGGGCCACAAACCTCCTGAAGCACCCATGTAGATGTAATTTGACCAAAGCAATGAGTCGTTTAAAATTTTCAACATAGCTAACCAGCAAACAAATGCCCTGTAATTCAGAGGTATAGCAGATGCTAAGCCGCTAATATAGGAACCTGTTATTTTTCCTAATTTGGCTAGACTTTTTTTTTTTTTTTGTATATAAATCATCAGCAAAAAAACTGGAAGCCGAAATTACATCATTGAAACTACATCCAAAAGATTGAAACTACATCCAAAAGAGTAAACAATAGACTAAAACTAAATCCTTTCTCATCTTACAAGGATCCTAGGATGTCTACTATAGAAACTGGGTCATCTATATGCTCCGAGCTACACCAATAACAAAAACTCATAATGCAGCTCATCTTTAACTTTTGAAGAGAGCTGCTGTTGCATTCAAAACACCTAGAGTTTCTCTTTCCAAATGTTCCACCATATTACTGCCGGAACAATTCTCCATCTGTCTTTGTTGGTGCTACCACCACCCTCAGAATTCCAGCTAGTTAGTGCCTCCCCTATTCTTCCCGGCATCGTCCACCTTATGCCTCTGAAGTTGATAAAAAGATTCCAAAGCTGGCTGATCAATTTACAGTGAAGAAACAGATGATTAATTGTCTCTCCATTATGTTCACAAAAAAAACATTTTGATCACATATGTCTGCCCTTCTTCATTAGGTTCTCATGAGTTAAAACAGCTTCCTTCACGACCAACCAAGTGAAAATAACTACTTTATATGGAATTTTTACTTTTCAGATAAGCCTCCAAGGCAAAAAATTGATCTGAGACCCATCTAATTCTTGTCTTTATAGGCAGAACTAATAGTAAAAATGCCCTTGCTGTGGCATTTCCATCTTAGGGTATCTTCTCCTTACTGTAGACTCTTGCATTGGTCTAGTGTGCAATAAAAGTTGGTCAATCTTTCCATCTCCCGGTCTTGCATCAATCTTCTATAGGTCAAGTTCTAGCCTTGATTTAACCACACATCATGTAAAGTAGAATTCTGTTGCTGATTTAAAATATAAATGCTAGGGGACAGTTGCTTAAGACTTCCATTTCCTAGCCAATTATCTTCCGAGAGCAAGATGCTCTTGCCCCTTAACTTTCTCATTGAACCCTTCAATTTCCAGCCACCATCCTTCGACTTTGAAATAAGACTTCGTGTGTTCCCAACTGCCACTCTAAAGCTCTATTGGTGTGTGATTAGAATCTGAAGAATCTCCTGCTTAATATTCTTGAAATGTTCTCCCCATTCAATAGAGTATAAGAACCTGTCAATCCTGGAAGAGGTTTCCAGGTTGTTCCCCCAGTCCAGGTGTAACTTCCCCCATCTAGTTGAGGATCAATCAACTCCATATCCTCAATAAAATTGGAAAATTCAGCCATGTTTGTAGATGTTCTGGAGCAATTCTTCTTCTGTGTAGCGTATCTAACAACCTTAAAATCACCGCCTATCACCCAAGGCCCTGAAAACAGACCTCTAACAGCCCCAAGTTCCCACCATACTTCTTGTCTTTCCTGATTGCGATTTGGTGCATATACCCCTGTCATGTGCCAACTAAAATCATGACTTGTCGACTTGACTGTAGAAGGAAAGAGGAGATACAATGTGCTCTCCAATGAGTTCAAGAGCACAAAGAAAAGACGATAGTTAACGAGTTCTTTCACACCATGGCCTCATAGGAAGTAATATTTCTTGTGCGATGCTCCTTATAGTTTCAGGTGTGACTTCCAAGAATGGACAGCTTTCCAAAAACCCAATTGATTCTCCAGTAAAATTGTTGTCCAACAAACACACCAGCCCCTTGGATCAACCTCTTGCCATTCCAAAAATCCATATATCAAAATGCCAGGATATGTTAGAATCAGTATTAACAACAAAGTCAACAGAGTAATTTGGTTGAGGCACAAAGCCCCACTTGACTTAAACTTCTGAGGACCCTTTTGATAGACAATTAAGAGTATCTTACACAAACAAAAGTGGAAGTATGTGTTTGATATGGGGATGGAACGCAACGTAGCACCTATGCGAAAGACGAGGTAATATGGCATCTGACTGGAGGAAAGCAAAGTGTCACCCATGTAAATTAAAGTGTTCATGTCAGAAACTGGTTTCTCTCTAAGCTCCTGTAAGTTTATCAAAGTACGTTTCCATTGTGTAATGTTCCTTAACCATATAGAGATTAGAAATGTCAATATTATCTCCAAGCCTCACACAAAACATTACTTCCCCGACAATATGAACAGAACCAAGGATATATTGCGTCTTAATCAGAGAACCAGATTGTTTACTCCAAATAGTTCTCTCCTTGTCGTAGCAACATTAAATGGCAATACAGTCTGTGGAAACTGTCTAGTATCGTACCATTTGCACAAATAGATGTTGAAATCACGTGCAAACCATAATATATTGGTAAAGACTGTGTGCACTGCCAACTGCCTTATGTTTACATGTAAGATCGTCAAGTGAAAAAACATTGGGACTAAGTCTTCGTTTGAGGAAATCCATCAAACAGGTGGTGCCCACTGCCTAATAAACCTAGAGCTTTGTCACCGTTCACTTCGATTGCGCTATCACCGTCAACAGATGGCTTGATTGGAACAGTCAGAGGTTTAAAATTACCAATTGTTGAGCAATTGATCGCGTCCTCTTAACTTTTCCTCCTCCACAATTTCAATTTCTATCGGTGTATCCATATTGCAGTTGCGACCAATTGAAATCATAAAGAAGGAAATTCAGCGGTGTTCGAAAATTACCGATTGAAGTTTCGTACATCTCAGAAGGGACATCAAAATTGCATATAGAGTGTGAGTTTCCATCGTCCAAATCAGACGCAATCCGAGACTAGGACCTCCTCTGTTTCCTACTTATCGTCCAAAGATGTAGTCGCATCCGAACATGCTTGAGTATCAACAAGCTTTTGGGAGCAAGCAGAGAGGGTATTCTGGAAGTTGTCTAGGTGACGGCGCAATGAGATTGAATCTCATCCATTTTCAATAGTAGATCAGTAATGGGAGACAATTTAATTTCTGGAGCAATGAGTCTGCTGTAATGGCAAGCCAATTTCTCTGTGAAATGCTTCCAATCATAGAACTGGTTATTGCGATACAACCAATCAAACCAAGCGAGGACTTCACCATCTAAGTAAAGGTAAGAAAGAGAGAGCCACAAATCCTTAGAAAAGCCATGGAAGTAGAAATACCGCTCTGCCTGAAAAAACCCATACTTTCGGATCAGAATCTCCCGCTTAAGCGGTGCATCTCGACTGGTATCTGCCAACTAGCTCGTATTGCTTTTGGAGTAAATTTAGCAATCTCTGAAGCTAGGCCACCTCCTAGTCATGGAAATACCTCAAAACCCATAAAGTCCGTCTCTTTGTGTCCTCCTAACTTGTTGAACAAACAATTCCCTTTGATAGGAAACACTATACGATCTTGGAATTCATCCTTAGGTACCAAACTTCCACACCACTTTTGCCTCTAAAAACTAACTCTGTGCTCCGCCCCAACCCTAAATGTAATGTTATCATTGAAATCATCCTACCCATTATCATATTCCTCCTCGCACCACTCCTGAAAGGTACTGATCGCATTTGTTCTCCACCCCCCTTTCATTTTTCGTATATTTTTGCTATCACCCTTCTCCATAAAGCTTTTCTCCCTTCGTCCCAAACCCTAAGGGCTTGTTTGGTTGGGGAACAAGTTAACTCGAGATAACTTATCTCAATATTAGTTATCCTGTGATTGTTATTCCACCCTAATTGTGGGAAAAAATTAACTAATTTCAGGATAAATTGTTCTGCGACTATATCCCAACCTAATAAGGGATAAACTTATCCTAAATTTAATTTTGGGATTAGTTATCCCTTATCCTTCTCAGCAAGCAATCCCTAAGTGTAGGAGATGTCACATACTCCCATCAAACTAAGTGAAACTTCTTTGCATTGTTCACCGCATCCCAAAGAAAATCTCTTTGCAACCTCTCCAGCTTACCTATAACAAGGAAAGGTTCGTTGAATAGGGACATATAATTGTAGGGATACTTGATAGCGTGCTCTTAATAAGCACTTCTTTGGACATGTATCTTTTGTACCCTTTTACTGACCTGATTCCAAGTGGCAAGATACTTGATCAACACTCCTAGGTAGGTAGTAGGGATAGTCCCTTCTATTGTTCTTTTTTTCGTTATCATTAATTTTATGGTATTATTGTTGTTTCTTCGACACTATTGAAGCAATCACCACTCTCAGTATATATCATTGAAGTAAGTAAGCAATCATGAGAACAATTCTATATGGATACAATTATTCATTATGGGGGTGTTTGGTATGAAGGAAAACATTTTCTAGAAAATGTTTTTCAGTTTTCTCTTGTTTGGTTGGTTTGCAGGTTTTGGAAAATATTTTCCAAATCAACTCATTTTCCTTAGTTTAAATGACTTCCCTTAAAAAAGTAAGGAAAACATTTTCCAAAACTCTCTTTCAACATCACTATTAAATTGAAATATTCATACAACTCTCAACATCACTACTCCAACCCTCAATGTCCCACCCCAACCCCCCACCCCACCCCCACCCCCAACCCCTACCATTCAAAACTTTTTTCTTATCCACCTTTTTTATCATATTCGTTCTCAGTCTTTTTGTTAAATATATACAAATACTTTTAGAAAACATATACTTATCCAATTTGCATAACGAACACATAAATATAAGTAGGGCTGGGCATGTTTTGGTTTAAATAGAAAAAACCGAATCGAAATTTAATTTTGGTTTGGTTTTTCGATTTTACGGATTGGTTTTGGTTTCAAATTTTAGAAATTTGGTTAAACGATTTGGTTTTCGAAATTTCAAAAAAAAATCGGATAAACCGAAAAATCAAAATTATATAAATAATATATTATAATTTATACATATATATATATATTTTGTATTATATGTAAATTTACTAAAAATATAATATAATCTAATATAACATATAAATATATAAATATATAAATTCTAATCATTTAGTAAACCTAAATCCTAATATGTTGTTTTGCTTTTGACCGTAATAGTAACATGAAGGCTGCAACGACGCTCATCCATCCTCAGTTCATTTGAAATTTCAATATTGCCAACAACAGTTGCAGTCGTTTGCTCAGTTTGTTTGCTCAGTTCGTCACTGCCGTCGACAGTCGCTGCCGCGTGCGGCCATTGTGGTCACGCCAACGGTGATGACTTGGCGAAGTCGATATTTATGATTATTTCATTCGTATTGGATTAATTATATTTGAGAATGAAAATAAGTTTGAAAAAAGATTATTTTTCTAGAAAAATCACCAATTTTAAATGGTCACTACTTTAATCTTCAAAATCGAAATAAAAATACGAAATAACCGAACTGAATCTGTAAAAACTGAACCAAACCGAAATAATTTTGGTTTGGTTATGATTGTTATTTTCGTCAATCTGAAAACCAAAAAACCGTACCGACATTCAACAATCAAACCGAACAAACTAAATGCTCACCCCTAAATATAAGTAAGAAACAACTTATTTTCTTAGAAAATATTTCTCCTCCTTCATATCGAACACACCCCAAAAAATATTTTTTGAGGTCAAAAAATATTTTTCTAAAATGTATTTTTATGCTTTAGCTAAAGATTAAAATGTATTTTTTAAAAATTATTTTTTCATTTTCCAACCAAACATTACAAAATATTTTTCGGAAAATATTTTCCATCCACCAACCAAACATAGGAAAACAAGTAAGAAATCAACTTGTTTTCCAAGAAAACATTTTCCATGGAAAACATTTTCCTTCATACCAAACACACCCTATATCCTATTTCAAAATTTAGAAATAAGTAAAATTGATTCAATCAATAAACTGAACTTCTTTTACTTCAAATTCATTATAGAAGAACTCTAAGGACCTTTTTTGGACAGTGATGGATACAACAGCCATGGTCTTTGTAACTCAAAACACTTCGGTTGCACATTTATTTGATGAATCATGAATGAATGCTAGAGTCTGAGAAAAAAAAATGTACAATTATTGACAGCCCATGTTAGCATTCTCATTCCAAAAGTATTTCTGTAGTCCTTGGTTGTCTCCGTCAGTTACAACCGGTGAGATACATAGTAACCATGACATTGTTGATTGTCTTCCTTTATACCAAATGCTTACTCATATGATTTCACTTATAGCCAATCTTCGTAATTGTGGAAGCTCCTCCCTCCTTTCGTAGATTGTGTTGTCATATAATTTTTTAGTCTATATCCATCTATAGTTTTATTGGTAATCATGATCAACAGCATTGTGGATTACATGTACTGGACATTTCTCTTCCTATATCGAAATCAATTCTGGCGTACTCATTTTTTTCTTCTTTTGCTTTTCCTGTGGTTTGTCATTCAGGAGAGGGTTTCTTATGACAGCAGTATTTACTGCAACAGCTGGCTTTCTAAGTGCTTTTTCATCAAATTTTCCTTTGCTGATTATCCTCCGATGTTTAGTTGGTATTGGTTTAGGAGGGGGGCCTGTTCTCTCTGCTTGGTTTTTGGAGTTTATTCCTGCTCCTCAGCGAGGCACTTGGATGGTAGTATTTTCAGGTTTCTGGACTGTTGGTACAATTCTTGAGGCTTCACTTGCTTGGGTAAGGCAATGTGCATTGGATTAACGAACGTCTTTTTTTTTTTTTTTTTTTTTGTATTATGGCCATGGAATTGATTCTCATTTGTTTTTATCCTCCTAACAAAGAAGCAAGCAAGTGGTCTTGCTTTTTTGGTGTATACTCTCGGTACAGTATACACTGTGAATAAGTGCCTTCTTGTTTGTCAAACATAATAGCAGGCTGAATTTCTTTGGCATTGTGCTTTTCATGTCTGTCAGACACAATGGTTTGCTGAATCTCTTAGACAGAGAATAATAAAAGGGGTGTGGTAACCTTACACCGTAGCTGCAAAAAAGCAAAAGTGAATCCTTGCTAGCTACATTACAGGTGCACTATCTTAGATACAGAGAGCTAACAAAGTTGCAAAGGAATCTGGGGAATCTACGCCCACCTAAATAAAGTAAACATCTAGCTTTAAGGGTGTGGCTGGCAGTTTATTGTCCATCATCTTCCGTTCCGCTCATGCCATAAACACCAAAAATTCCGGCAGGTACCATCCTCCAAATTGTTTTGACGGAGTTGTCAACTTCCCAACTGCCCCAGGATTCAAAATCCTCCTTGATACTGTTTGGCATAACCCAATAACTCCAAAAAAGAGAACAGAACATGTTCCAAAGATCTGTTGCAACTAGACAATATAGAAATAAGTGATTGTTGTGACACATGATATCTGTTGACTAACTAAATCTTCCTTTTGATAAGGTTGTCTTGAGTCAAACATTTCTCATAGAGTGCGGTCCAGCTGAAACAGATGATTTTAGGATGCAATTTAGTTTTCCCAGATCAACTTCCAATGCCGGAGATCAGTGACTTCATTTTGTGCCTTAATCAGCGGCTTGATCATTCAGTGTAGTGTACTAGATCTTTATTTATTTATTTTTTTGCGTGGGGTGGGTGGTGGGTGGGTGGGGCGGCAAATAAAAATCTCAAAATCCGTTGGCTCTCTAATCCAAGTCAGATTTCTAGTTTGATGCTTTGTATACCATGAATAATATTTAAGAACCACATGAAGCATGCATTTTTTGGTTATAAGGGAGATATTCGGCAACTCATGTTTTATGCTACTCGCAGGCTGTCATGCCAAGGTTGGGTTGGAGGTGGCTACTTGGATTTTCAGCTCTCCCCTCTTCTTTGCTTCTTTTGTTTTATGGTGCAACACTTGAGTCACCTCGATATTTATGCATGAAAGGAAGAAAAACAGAGGCACTTGTTGTTTTGGAGAAAATTGCGAGAATGAATGGTAAAAAGCTTCCTTGTGGTATTCTTGTCTCTGATAACCAAATTGAGCTAGATGAACATTTGTCTGTATCAGAAGATAAAGAGTTGCTATCCCCAAGTGCTAGTGGAGATGTGACACCCGGACAAGTGGAATCTAGTCAAGGGGCAGTCTCACCACTAGCTACTCTCCTTTCACCAGAGTTAGCTAAGTCAACCATTCTTTTATGGGTGGTCTTCTTTGGAAATGCATTTTCGTACTATGGCCTTGTTTTACTGACCACAGAGTTAAGCGGTGGACAAAATAAATGCCTACCAGCTGATTTGCAACTCAAAAAGTCTCATGATGTTAGCTACAGAGATGTCTTCATAACTAGCTTCGCAGGTATTTGTCTCTTACTTCTAATTTTACTTGAATAGAAGTCGGAGAAAATTTCAGTTTCTTGTCACTTGACTTCATTAGATAGAGCTGACGATCTGGTTGCTTTCATTTACTTGAAGAATTCCCAGGTCTTATTCTTTCTGCAGCAACAATTGACAAAATTGGTCGTAAGCTCTCAATGTTTATTATGTTCTGCCTTTGTTGCATCTTCCTTATCCCTCTTCTGTATCATCAACCTCAAGTATTAACAACAGGCCTCCTATTTGGAGCTCGCACGTGTATTACAGCAACCTTCACGATTGTCTATATTTATGCTCCAGAGGTAAGCCTTGTAGATCTTCAAGAGTCTAAAACATTTTTTGTTACCTGTGAATAAAAATATTCAACAGACAGACGTGGTAGAGACAACCTGGTTACGTGTTTATTTCTCTCTCGTTAAATCATATTCAGCTATACTATAACCAAGACCGCTTCTGTTGCTGAAAGTATTTAATTACTTAGCCATAACTATTGGTCTCAATGCATTCATTTCAGATATATCCTACATCCGTGAGGACCACTGGTGTTGGTATCGCGAGCTCGGTTGGAAGGATTGGAGGAATGATATGCCCCCTCGTGGCAGTAGGTCTGATGCATGCATGCCATCGATTTCTAGCCATTATTCTATTTGAGAGTATTCTGCTGTTATCAGGTGTGTGTGTGTTTCTTTTCCCATTTGAAACAAAGGGCCGTCAATTGAGTGATATTGTACCTTGATTAAAGCTGCACAACACATCTATTTGAATTGATCAATCATTTACAGCTCGCTCTAAACTTGGTACTGTCGGATCACATGAAGTCTCCTAAAGTTCCAAAAAATCTGGTGACTGCACGTTCTTGGTTATTATGCTTTCTCTAATGTCTAATACTCACGTTAAAATAATAAACTATTCCAAATTGCTTGTGAAAAGAAGGGGGAACAAACGAACAATTTTGGAAAACAGTCATCTGAATTAGGACAGGAAGCAGTAATGGAAACCACAACTCGCATGAATACTTTTCATTCCCCAAATAAGTCTTTATTTGGTTCTCTGAATAACAATCCACTGCTTTCAAATTATTTTTGGACATTTGATAAAAAGAAGAGGAAGTAGTGAAGATGTATGCCCAGTGAAGGAGTGGAGGGAGCAGAAATGATGGGTTTGACTGGGAAATTAGTTTTTGTTTTTCCCCTTTTCTTTTTAGAAGGGTTAATGGTGTAAATGGTGGGATAAGTTATTCCGGTTTGACTAATGTCTCCAACAAAATATGGGATAAAATGATCCTTCATTTTATCCAGGGACTACTTATCCCGTATACCTCACGCCAAACAACCCCTTAAAGAGTATTCAATTTATACTTTTGTATTGGTTTTTAGGCATCCTGCAATGAGTTCGCAGTTGAAACTATCGGACAAGATGGAAAAAGGATTTGTGTACATATATTTTTCTTTAAGAAAAAAATCGAGACATGCTGTTAAAAAAGGGACAATCTAGTTATTCAATTAGATAAGAGTCCTTCAAGTCTTAAAAATTAAGTCTAATATTGCGTGGATCCATTTATTCCTTTTTTTAATTAAGGACTTGAGAGGATTTTTCTCAAAAAAAAAAAAAAAATCCCATGCCAAATTTTCGTGAAGTTAATTAGCCGACGGCCGGCCCCGCTAAACCCCAAGATTCAACATCAACTTCATTAGCATTTAAACAAAAATCACCACAATCATTTCCCAGTACATAATTGGTTACCAGCTAAAAGTCAAGTTCTTCAAAACAAGGAAGCATAAATAAAGCAAAACGAAAGCGATCCAATTCTTCTGATCAAAATGAAGGGAAAGAAACCATAATGAGATATACTTATTTGCGTTTTGTCTCAGTGACTCAGTTAAATAAATTCACTTATTTTACACAATTCTCTTAGATGCGAAAAATCAAATGGAGGGGGAAATGAGATGTCGGATTGAGAATTTCAAAACTTAGATGATCCATTATACGAGCAAAAATCCGTGCTTGATAGTGTTGATTTATGGAGGTGGAGAGAGAAGCGATATCTCGTAACAATGAAATCATATTAATCAAGATTATTAGAAAAATAGAAAACACATGGGTGCACCAAAAGAAAATAAAGGAATTGGACATTCCTTCAAAAGCTCTCTCCTATTTCTTTTTTCAAATAACCCAAATTAGAGTTGAGAGGAGTAACATTCCATACCTTTGTGCCTTTTTCTCTAAAACTCTACTCTTCAAGCCGATCATCAACTCCTTCATTGGTCTTGACGTTACCCAAGTGATGCCAAACCATGTAAACATATCATCTGATAACCTCGTAGCTAATTGCAATGTAACAAAATATGATCCACATCCTCACCAACCTATTTTTTTTTTTACATAGAAACACCAGCTTGTGTGGACAACCTTTCACTTCCTAAGATTCTATGCCATCAAAATGATCACCCTCGAGTAGTTAACCAAGTGACGAAGCACACCGTCCTCGCACCATATGAAAAAATATCATCCTCCATACAGTCACCAGAACTTGTTATCATCGAACTTGCGTTGAAAATACTTTTTTGATTTCCCAACTCCCAATTTAAAGCATCGGATCTGTCGACTAATTCATATTGCTTTTGGAGTAAATCTAGCAATCAATCTCTGAAGCTAGCTCACCTCCAGTCCTGGATATACCTCAAACCCTAAAAGAAGTCTCATCCCTTTGTGTTCCCAGCTGCTTAACTTGCTGAGCAATATATAATTCCCTTTGACAGGAAATCCCATACGATCCAGAAATTCATCTTTAGGCATCAAACTTCCACACCATTATAGTTTTTACCTCTAAAAACTAACTTTCTGCTCCCCCGGCCCCAACCCTAAATGCAATGTTATCATCGGAAGCAACAAAAGAAAATTTGTTATTTTTCGATAAAATTTATCTATAACTAATTATTATTTGTAGTAGTAATCATCATTCATTTACACCGAGCACAATCGATCAATGAAGTTGATCGTCTCAACATTTACGTGCTATTATTAAAACTTAAAATTTTTTGTGGTAAAATATATATGTTATTCTTATATTATTGTATTAAAGTATGAAAGATATTATTTGAACTTTTTGCACTTCATTAAATATATTCGCAATAAATAAAATTGTCTAATTTTAAATAATTAAAAATTACACTTGCGAGCCACATATTGCTAAACTAGTATATGAAAATCTTACTCAAACAAAATTTTGAAAAGAATTTAAGTTTTTTGCATCGTCAGTCAGTGTATAAAATATTCTACGTTGGACGATTAACTAGGTCTATAAGCCAAAAACTAAATGAAAAGGATCAAATTTGACTTTTTTATTTATTTATTTATATAATTGAATAAACTGCAATAGCAAATTTAAGTTAACCGAAAGTGTAGTGCACACAGAATTTAAACTCTTTTGAAAAATAAAAATTTTAGAATAAACAGAAGCCGTTCAAATCTGATTGTGAGTAAATTAAATTTAACATCTTTTTAGGATCTTTCCAAATCAAATTTCGAAGACAAGTTGTTTTGGAATCTTCCATAAACTATATCAGAAGTAGAGATGAATAAATTAAGTACCCTCAAATAAGTTGAGGCTTTTTACTTGGCAATTTTCATTCGTTGCGATAGCTAGCGCTCTCTCTTCCTTCTCCAAAGTAGAGGAGAGAGAACACAAAGCTGAGAATATATAATTTTTTAATTTTTTTTGTTTTTTGAAGAAAAAAAAAAGAAGGGACGGAAGACATTGAGAAAAGAGTAATTATTATTATTATAACAAAAACCAAAAGAAAAGCCGTAAAAATCTATGGTTAGAGAGGTATGCAGTGGTTATGCCTCAAATTAATGGTGGTTTGTTGCGGGTAGGCAAAGGAAGGATGATGACGGAGGTGCAGGATGCAGGCCGGACACGAGTGCTTTTTGACGGAGACGGAGACGGAGACGGAGGAGACCGCCCGCAGCAAGAAGCACCCATTACGTCGTTTGCATGTTCTTCATCATCAAGATCAACATCATATAATAACTATAATCGCCGTCGTCTATTATCATCATCATCATCTTCCCGTCATCACTTGATGATCATTTTCCTTCTTCTTCTTGTGTCGTTGGCATTTGTATCTCATGTATCGGCTCAACCAGGAGGAGGAGGAGATGTGGACGATGACGACAACGATGACGACGATGCAGCTGGTCATAATCATGTTGCGGATGCAAAGAGCTCTTCGGAGGCCCTCCTCAACTTTAAAAGCTCGCTATCTACATCTTCAGTTAAAGGAAAGGAGTTGCTGGCTTCTTGGGTCTCATCCACAACCCCGTGTAACGGGAACAATGCCAATTGGTTGGGAGTAATTTGCTTTGAAGGGGACGTATGGGGTTTGCGACTCGAAAACTTGGACCTGTCCGGAGCAATTGATATAGATTCCCTACTCCCTTTGCGTTTCCTCCGGACCCTTAGCTTTATGAACAACACCTTCAAGGGGACAATGCCTCGTTGGAATAAACTTGGTGCCCTCAAGTCATTGTACTTGTCCAATAATACTTTCTCAGGTCAGATCCCCGATGACGCCTTCAAGGGTATGAATTCTCTCAAAAAACTTTATTTAGCCAATAACCAATTCACAGGCAACATTCCCTCCTCCCTCGCCACCTCCTGTCCCAGGCTCTTCGAGCTCACTCTTGAAAACAACAAATTCACTGGCTCTGTACCTCATTTCCCCCGAGACGTTGTCAAACTCCTCAACGTATCCAACAACCAACTCGAGGGCCCAATACCCCCTTCTCTTTCTTTGATGGATCCATCAACATTTGCAGGTAAGTAATTATTTAGCCAAGTGTACTAACTATATATATATATATCTTCAATCGTTTTCTTTTTGTAATTAGCTAGTTGACACAAAGAAATACGTGTTGCCTCCTGTGAACGTGAATCTAGTTTATAAATATACGCAGGGAACAAAGGCCTTTGTGGGAAGCCTTTGGAATCAACTTGCAACTCCCCAAGTCCAGAAGCAAATAGTCCTACTCCTAATAGCCTCAACTCCACGAACAGCGGTCAATCTGGTGATATAATTAAGAACTCGCCCTCTCTCCTGAGTAGAGTAATATTGATCGTTGCAATTTGTTTGGTGGTCTTATGTCTCGTGATTGTGTTAATTCTTGTCATGCGCCGCCGCAGCCATAGCAAGAGACAAAATAATCCAGAATTCACCAGCCGGGCTGTCGGATCAGATAATATTGATGGGGATCAAAACACCTTGAAATTAGCTCATGATCACATGACAATGAGCGGCAACCCAACTTACCCAAGACACGACAACAATATTAACAGCAACAAGGCGATAGAGGCACCAGCAACAGCAGTAGTGGGTAAGCTGTCGTTTGTTAGAGACGACAGGCCTCGATTTGATCTACAGGACTTGCTAAGAGCATCAGCGGAGGTGCTTGGCAGTGGGAACCTAGGGTCCTCTTACAAGGCACTACTTATGGATGGCCAAGCCGTTGTGGTGAAAAGGTTTAAGCAAATGAACCATGTAGCTAAAGAAGACTTCCACGAGCACATGAGGAGGTTAGGCAGACTAAGCCATCCCAACCTACTTCCCCTTGTAGCCTATTATTATAGGAAAGAAGAGAAGCTGCTTGTTTATGACTACGCCTCCAATGGTAGCTTGGCCAGTCACCTCCACGGTATGTATGTATATATGGACGTAGTTAGTAGCTAGTAAATAGTATACGTACGTACATTATTCTAAATTATTAATTACGTACTTACTCCCTTATTATATTGCATGCAGGCAATCACTCTAGGCTGGACTGGTCAAGTCGCTTGAAGATCATAAAAGGAGTTGCAAATGCATTGGCATACCTTCACAATGAGCTGCCAAGCCTAGCACTTCCGCATGGTCACCTCAAGTCATCAAATGTTCTTCTGGACAAATATTCTAATCCCTTGTTGATGGATTACACATTAGTGCCCCTGGTGAATCTTTCGCAAGTCCAACATCTTCTAGTCGCTTACAAAGCCCCCGAGTATGCACAACAAGGCCGCATCACGAGGAGAAGTGACGTTTGGAGCCTTGGAATTCTAATACTAGAGACCCTCACGGGTAAACTCCCAACAAACTACCTCGCTCTCAGCACTGGCTATGGCACCGAATTGGCTACTTGGGTAGAAACGATCATTAATGATAATGAATCAACCTATGACAAAGAGATGGATATCACTACAAAGGATACAACTACTCAAGGACAGATCCGAAAGCTCTTCAATATTGGAGTGGCTTGTTGTCAAGAAGATTTGGATACAAGGTGGGATCTCAAGGAAGCTGTTGAAAGTATACAAGCCTTAAATGACGAGGCCAATCCAGTTGACGTTGGAGCTTAATTTGACATCGATAGTACGTCCAACTATATATATATATATATATATATATACACACACATTAATTGATGAGTCCCCTATCTATACATACATATATAACTTATCCCACCAGTGCATTACATACCATGTTTGTACACATTTTCATTGTATACTTCACTAAGTTACTGAAGGCTTAATATATATATAATAGACCTGCATCCCGATCGATGTCTTCCACTCCATAATTATTGGACGCTATAGTTTGGAAGTGTATATAAATGTACATCTACAACTTTGTTTAGCTCTAAAATGTTCTGGTTCGATGGGTTTTGGGATCGTTTAATTTGGTTTGATCGAGGATAAAGGATAATAACTTCCGTATGTAAAATGATGTCACTTTGGGGAATTCAATATCTAAATTGACACCTATTTTCAATCATACTTTTAACATTCAAAAAAATGTTACTAGTTCTTTTTATACTACTCAGTTCAAACAAATATATATGTATATATATAAAACTTAGTAGGCGTTAAAATTAAATATTGTTCATTTTATTTGGAAAAATTTAATGTGCCAATCTTTTTACAAATAATATTTAGAATTTGAATGTCTTTTTCTACTGTGTTTGTTGAGCCTGTGCAACAATCTGAAGAAACATAATTCAGACCAGATATAATTGCAAAATCCCTCAGTGAAAATTTTAATGTGTTTCCGTTAAATTGCAACATTATAGCATCTGTTGAATTAGTTTTCAACTCAAGGGACATAGCGCATCTAAACAATTGAGACTGAACCCATGTTCCGGCATAGTGGCGTATTTAGGGATGGGCATGGTATGATATTTGAAACTTCAGTACGGTAATTTCGGTATTCGGTTTTTAAAAATATTATACCATTACCATACCGTATTAATTCGGTATGATTCGGTATTTTGACGTTTGATTTCGGTATTCTGCGGTATGGTAATTGGTAACCATAGTTTGTTTAACTTTAATAAAATATACTCGTATACTATAGTATTATTACTTCGACTTTTCAAAAGCATGTCTTAATTGTATCATAAATACACATTACACATGTAGAAATATTGAAAAAGAAGTACAAACAATTCCTTTTATTAGTCAATTACACCAAAAAGACATTTCAATCAAGACAGAGTAGCGAAAGTTTCAATGTCTAAACATTTTTATACTAATACTAAGTATTTTTTTATGAGTGTGTGTGTGTGTGTGTATATATATATATATATACACAAGTTATGTAACTATATATACTTCGGTATGATATTCGATATTTCGGTATGTCATTCATAAATGCCGAATACCATACCATATACCAAAAAAAATTGAAATGTGTACCATATACCATACCAAATACCATAATACCAATTTTGGTTCGGTATGGTAATTCAGTATATACCATACCATGCCCACCCCTAGGCATATTGACCAAAGCATGTTCCCATAAATCTTCTAAGCTGAATACTGGATAGCTTTTATTTTAAAGCATCAAATATCTTCATATCCACATAACACGAAACACGCAGTGACTTCTTAGGAAGATCTGTGATGACAAAACTACTATCCTGTTTAACCAAAAGAAGAGAAAATGGTCTATTACCCCCCAACCTTTAGTCGAAATTCCAACTACACACTCAACCTTTAAAGGTGACCTATTACCCTCCTGATCTATTTTTTTTGTATATTTATTACCCCCAAATGCTGACCTGTCATCATAAACCAAGTAATAAGACGTTCGTGCATTTCACGCGCCTGGCCCACGCCTAAACAAAATAAAATATCGTTTTCACATCTCATTTCTTTTTTAAATTCCTCTCTCCTCTCTCCTCTCTCCTCTCTTTTCTCTCCTCTCTCTTTTCTCTAAACGTTTCATCTTCCTCTTTCATCTATCTTCTTTGTAAAAACCGCGATTTCATCAATTTTTTTTGGAGGGGGGGGGGGGAGAATTTTTGTTCTAATCGATTCATTTTGATTGTGGATTTTCAAAGAATCATCTTGTTGCTGTTACAAGGTGTGATTTCTTCCCTAAACTGTAAAAAATTGAATTAGGGTTTTTAGCTAATCTCCAAATTCACAAATTAATTGAGTGAAATTAACTGATTGTTTCTTTAATGACGTTGTCTAAGTGTTTGATTAACAGCATAATAGGTTCGTAAATACATTTTTTGTTGATTGTTTAAGTAGGTTTATTAGAAATTAGGGCTTTATTAGAAATTAGGGCTTTTCTCTAATTTGTTGTTAATATGAAAACTTAAAAATGCAATTGTATTTAATAGGATGTGCGTGGTAAATATGTTGTTAGTTTGAGTGATTTTTTTCCAAAACTGATTTATTAGAAATTGGGACTTTTCTCCGATTTGTTGTTAACATGACAAAATTTAAAAATTAATCGTATTTAATAGCATGTGCCTGTTAATATCTTGTTATTTTGTTGTTAATTTTGTATCATGTTCATAAAATTTTATTTTTATTTTTCCATAATGTTTCTGCTATGCTACTACATCTTATTTGATTCTTTATTGTCATCAGGTAAGACATGAATGATTTTTCGTTGAAAACTCTAAGATGGTACCATGGTGGGGTCTTACATTATAGTAGGGGAAACCAGTTTATAAGAGGGGGTTAGTAATAGAATTTTGGATGTTGATATACATAAGATGTCATATTTTGAGTTGAAAGACTATATTAGAAAATTGTTACATAGCACAAGTTGCAGTTTTAGTATTAAAGCACGTAACTATGGCATTTTGGTAAATGTTGATAATGATATGAATATTTTTTATATGATGTGTTCCTTGGAAGATGGGGATGTAGTGGAGGTCTTTGTCAATCATTTAGTTGATAAGCCAGATGTTGTGGCCCCCCTCCCCCCAAACCTTTATTTTAAAAAAATGTTTGTCTTGGGGATTTGGAGGAATTTAGTGCATCTTTTAATGCTAGTCCTAACTTTAGGGTAGGTGAGGATTATTTAAATGTGGAGGACCCTACTTCTTCTTTTATTCCAACCATATTTTCTTTCAATACCATACCTCTTTTCACTACTGCATCAAGTGCTGCACCGAAGGCTGTTGTATCTAATGTTACTGCACCAAGTGCTGCTGCACCTAGTGCTTCTGCAAAAAGTGATGTTGCAGTAGATGATATAGATGTTGGTCTTGCTAGATCTGATTTTTCAGAAGAAGAAGTAGAGGGTTCTGATTATTCTACTGAGGATAGTGTTGAGTCACAAGGAGAATTAGTTGGAGATGATGATAAAGATGAGTATGGTAGTGATGTACATGAAGAGGTTAGGAAGTTGAGAGCTGAAAAGAGAAAGTTTCAAAGGAGAAAAAGAAGTGAGATAGTACCAGCTGACAATGCAGAGGTACCAGTAGGTGAAGCAGGACTAAATCTAGGTTTTAATGAAATTGAAGCAGGTAGAGTAAGTCATGAAGGAAGGCTTGGAGGAGATGAGCCTTACTTTGCGAGTTCTGATGAGAATAGTTTTGTATTAGATGAAGATGATTGTTGTGATGATGATGAACATGAAGTGGTTGATTCTGGTAGAGCAAGAACTGTGAAGTTGTCAAAAAAGAGGATAACAAATCAAAAAATCATTCATGACCCAACTGCAAAGGAAGTTGTTTGGCAGTTGGGTATGGTGTTTAAAGATGCGAGTGAATTTAGAAGAGCAGTGACTAAATATGCAGTAAGAAAAAGGGTTCCTATGGAGAAGTGGGTTAATGAGCCTAAAAAAGTTAGAGTTAGGTGCAAGGATGGTTGTCCATGGCTTTTATATGCAGGTCTTGATAAGACAACAAATGATTTCATGATAAAAACTTACATTCCAAAGTAACTTGCAATAAGACAGCTAGAAATTACTTGTGCAATGCATAGTTCTTAGCTGAAACCTTCAGAGAAAGAATAGTTGAGCAACCCAACATAAGAGTTTTCAAGTTGCAAGAGTTGATTAGGAAAAAGTTCAAACTTTATTATGGTAAGACTACTGTGAGAAGAGCAAAGGCTAAAGTCTTGAAAGAGTGTTGTAGAATTTGAAAGAATTTTTGACTATAAAGATGAACTGTTGAGGACAAACCCAGGGACCAGTTGTGTTGTCAAACTTGGTGAGGCTGATGAAGCTGGTAAACCAAAATTTTAGACTTTTTACATCTGCTTTGATGCTTTGAAAAATGCATGGGTACATTGTAGGAAGTGTATAGGTTTAGATGGTTGTTTTCTTAAGGGTATTTGTAAAGTCCAATTGTTAGTTGATGTGGCCTAGGATGGAAACAACCAGATGCTGCCACTTTCTTGGACTGTGATTGAAAAAGAGAACACAAATACCTGGACATGGTTTGTTAGGTGCATTAGGGATGACCTAAGACTTGGAGAAGGTGAAGGTCTCACCTTGATTACAGATATGCAGAAGGTATGTACATTATTTTATGTTTAAACTCATTTCCTTTTACTGTAACTTAGTATATGTAATTATTCCCTAACTTCACCCTTTTTTTGTCATGTATGTTTACTTAAGGGACTGTTTGCAGCAATTGAGGAGGTTTTACCTCAATTTGAACATAGAAGATGCGTAAGGCACATCTTAGTTAATTGGGCGAAGGATTGAAGAGGCCTCCAAAGAAGACAACAGTTTTGGAAGATAGCAAAAAGTAAATTTGAGTCTCAATTGAGGAAGAACATACAGAAGATGTAGTTGCTTGGTCCTGAAAAAATGATGCAAGACTTAATGTACTACAACACTAATTATTGGTGCAAGCTTTACTTCAACACTGAAGTGAAGCGTGATTCAGTGGATAACAACATGAGTGAGTGTTTTAATGCATGGATCTTGGCAACTAGGCACAAGACCATCATTTCCATGCTTGAAGAAATAAGAGTGAAGATGATGACAAGAATAGGCACTCTAAGGGAGTTTCCAAATACCTGGTGTAGTAATTATTCACCAATGTGTTTGAAGATTATAGAGGAGAACATCCACAGGGCTATGGATTGTAACATTGGGTTTAATGGAGTGGCTGATTTTGAAGTCAAAGAAGGTCTTTGCCAACACAGAGTGGATATTGTGAAGAAGACATGTAGTTGTAGGTTGTGGCAGTTAAAGGGCATACCATGTGCACATGGTGTGGTTGCACTATTGTTCAAGAAACACCCCCAACCTTATATTTGTAGGAAGAACAAAAATGATCAACCACAAAAATATAAATGATCACAAAAAAATTATCAAATATTTATAAAGCCTCATCCATAAACTAATTGTATACAACTACATATCATAAAATAAATAAAATTTTTATATGCTAATCGAATTGAATATATAACTTTGTCTCTCTCTATATATGTGTGTATGTGTGTGTGTACATATATAGTTATATTTACATAAGTATAACTGTATGATGTTGATATATGTATATATCTTTACATCGAATACAATCGCACATATACAAAACTTTAATATTATGAGATTCTACACAATTAAATTACAAAAAAATCTAATTGATAAATATACAAAAATACCTTATGTTGAATCTCAACTTCATTAATCTCCGCTTTGGATTGATAAAGCTTGAAACATTTTGCTCTTTCACCATTGCTAGAATTTGCCATTTCTTTTTTTTTTCGTTGATTCACTTGTGCTGACCATTGATATTTTTGAAGCGTTGATTGAATCGTCTTTTGATTGACAATCTATCATGCTATTTCAAATTTTAACATGATCATTGCCACTTTTCCTTCGAGTCCTGCTCTCAACTTGACTTCTTTCAATTCCGCTATAAAACCTGCATTCTCACTTTCTAATTGAGAAACTCTCAAATCAAACAATGGTGTACACAATTAGTCTTATCTACATGTTCAATACCTCTTTTTACTCTCCTAAAAGGGTTTCCTCATTCATTTGAAAATTAGAAATTGGTTACTTGCACACCTAATTAACACTATATATATATATGAAAAATTGATAAAATTAGTGGGTAATGTAGATAATAACTTAAAAAAATAAAGAAGAACAAACATATATATCCGTAAAGATATAAAATTTATCGCAAAAATCAAATCTATGGGAGTTTATAGGAATAAAAAAATCTTCAACGTAATCTTTAATGGACAAAAATCAGCTAATATTTGTAGGTGAAGAAGATAATATTTGAGAAATTTTGGGAGAAAAAATAGGAAGAAATATATTCTAGGATATTTCAATTAAAAGAAGTTTGAGATTAGCACAATAAAAATCTATTGCCACCTAAAAAATTCAACATGTACTCTATTGCCACATATTACCCCAATCACATAGGAGTGAGAATAAAATATTAATTATGAGAGATAAAAATTAATTTGTCTTTATTATATATATTAGAAATTATATTTGTATAAATTGACCCACATAAAACTGAATTTTAAATAACAATTATCTGTGAATTATAATAATTTAAAATATTACCCAGATAATTATAAAAAATTTTTATTTATAAACTGTAATTTTTCCATTTAAATTATCTAACTGAAAGTACCAATCTATATAATCTCTCCACCACCGTTCTATTTTGATGTTGGAAACAAAAAACACAAATTCCGTCACTCTTTTTCCGTAGTATGTTTGGGTGAGAAGAAATGCAGAGCGGAGAAACATAGCATAGGAACAGATTAGGAGCGGTGTGAGTGGAAGTAGGAATTATGAGGGAGCTGAGAGACCTACCTTCACAATAATAATAATAATAAGGGATAATGTCTTCAAATTGCCTTCAAAATTGTTTGGTCCCTAACTCAAAACCTCAACCTTCCCCTTTCCCTTGCCATTGCAATAATACCTCTTTCTACTTCAATCTTATTCGATGTCCACAGCCGCCAATTCTTCGTCTTTACTTGAGTTCTGCGCCACCTGTTCCGCTTGCTGCTGCTCGGTCAAACTCAAACGGAGCCGAAGAAGAAGAATGTGAAGCTAGGGAGGCTGTCAGCTATTATCTTCAACAACTTGGCCTTTCTAATGAGGAATCCATGGAAATAGCCCTCAACTCGCCCAACTACCTTACCATGTTGATACACGGCGTCCGTGACCTCGATGACTTTTCCTTATGGAATTCCTGGACCACCACTACCCATGAAAAACAACAACAACAACAACCATATCTTCCACCTTTCAAGAGGAAGGTCTACCTCATCGCAAAACAAAAAGGTGATAACGGCATCATTCCCTTCTTGGAGAGTATTGGCCTCACTCTCTCTTCCGCAACCCACTTAGCTCGCTATCTTTCCTCTCAGACACTGCCTAACCTTATCAATAAGGTAATACCACTACATTTTTCTGGAATTCTAAATCTTGGTCCACAGTTGCCTATATAAATTCTATTCATGCCACGGTCAAGGCAGTTGAAAAGGTTCAGGAGTGGGCATAATGTCCTCTCTTTCTTGAGATAAAGAGGCTTGAACCCTTTTTTTATTTTTTTCTTACATGTCCTCATACCTCTTGTACTTGCTCATAGGTTAAGTATGTGAGGAAAATATTCTTCGCAAACAGCGATGATGGAGGACTTATTGCTAGAAATGCCCGGCAAATGATGATGCACTTGTCCATCAGTATTGATGACGATGTCCAGCAGACCTTGTCATTTTTTGAAAAGGTCAGTTGCCTGCTAAAATCAGGATGATTAATGAAGCTGATTTACTGCGCCTATCATGACATTTGTGGTATCGATGTGTCTTCACTTTCATTGAGCTGCCCTAAAGTCTCTGGAACTAAAATCTATTACAACTATATCTTGGTATACTCTCTCATATTCTCCTTTTATGACTATTTTTCCTAAATTGTGAAGTCTGTCATCTACAGACCACTGAAATAACTTATGGTGAACCACTACTTTATGTCATAGCCTTTAAATGACTGCTTCTCTGCAATTCATCCAGCTCCAACTAATCTTAACATATTTGTCTAACTCTAACATCCAGTCAATCCCTTACTCTCCACCATCGTCCACTTAAATCAAATAAAGCGAGTTGGAATGATACTTCCTGCCAGCAACTATATAATGATATTGTACTTTTTGTAGATTCAAGCAAGACGTGGAGGTCTACATTTGTTAGGTTCTCAAGATTCATCTTTCCGACATCTTATTGAATCATTTCCACGACTTCTATTACTACCTGGAGAGAGTCATATGAAGCGTCTGATGGTATTTCTTGATGATATTGGAGTGGTGGAAGGATGTAAGAGACAAATTCTTCTTTTGTTTCCGCCTATTATTTTCTATGACATTGAAAAGGATGTTAGACCAAGATTGCAGGCGATCCTTAAGGTATCAGCTTATTTATTAATATCTGATCTAATATTTTTCCCTCCTTACATATCTCCAACTCGCCCTCAAGTTTAACGGCTGATGGTTATCACATAAATATGATAGCAATATGCTCTATTGACTTCTGTTAATATTCCTAGAACGAGAGACAAAGGTCATTTTAGATCTTTATCCCCCCGCGCGCCCCCCGGTATGTGTGGAAGTTCTGCACCGAAGCCCGTTGGCAAAGATTTACTTATAGATGATTTTGAACAATTTTCACAGTTATTTGATATTACATCAGTTTTCAGCCTTGAACTAATATGCCAAACATAATTCTTTATAACTCTGCTGAGGAGAACTGAATCATAGCTTTAGAGTTCAGTAGAAATGTTAGTGTAGGTCTAAAATAGTTTACATACTTTCTTAGTCAAAAATTAATTTATATGTGAATAAGTTGGGCAATCTAGGAGCATTCAGTTCTAAGAGGGTGTGATTGTTGTTCATTTATTGCAAGGATGGTATTGAGGGAAAAGACTTTGGGCAGATGTTGCTGAAATATCCATGGATTCTTTCAAGGAGCATTCTGCAAAACTACGAGAACATTCTGAGTTTCTTTGATGATGAAAAGGTATTAATCTTGAATACACTATTTTGCACATGAGGCCAAGTTTCTCATTTGAGCCGTTAGTTTTTGCTATGAAATATGTTTGGTTCTAGTGGGTCTTCTGTGTAAAGTCATTGCAACTTTCTGGAAGTCCCTTGTTCCTCTGCATTTTATAGCCTTGACTTGTGGTCTCTAATTAAGTGGTGTATCCACTGTAAGAAGCCGTGGAATGGTTTCTGTTTCACTATACGCCTTGTGTTGCAGTAAGCTAGAGTATAATATGGTTGTCATTTTGCTATTGCATGTTTTGGGCAGGTGCCAAAAATTTGTGTAGCTCAGGCAATCAAAAGCTGCCCGCTCCTTTTGGGGTTGTCGGTGAACAAGCTGAAATTGGTTGTGGAACAGTTGCGTAACTTCGGCATTAGAAACCAGAAGTTGGGCAAGGTGATAGCTACAAGTCCTCAGCTACTACTGCAGAAGCCTCAGGAATTCCATCAGGTAAGAGTCCAAATTATGGTGTGCACCTATCAACATAAGCACAAACGAATGCAAGATTGTGCATTAGTTCTAATTGACATTGGAGCTTCAGTATGAGATTTTGGAATTTTTTGGTGATGGTAGTTGTACATCAACATCTTCATTTTAGTATTTTTTTTCACAATACTAGGTCAGTGAAGATGTTCTTTCCCTTTCAAAAAAAAAAAAAATCTTCACAAAGATTAGTTTAAACATGTGGACATGGGAAACTTCCCATATATGGAAAAAAGTCATATCAATCTGCTCCTTTATGTTATTTCTGAAGTATCTGTACTTATAAAGATGATTTTATGGTCTTTAGATTATAGGCTGTTGCTTGTATTTGAGGAATCCACACTTCATAACAGTGAAATATTTTATTGACCAACTTTAGATTATAGTGGTATTGCTTGTCTTTGGGGTATCCCCACTTTCTGTCAATTGGATATATTTCTTTTGAAACAGAAGTATTTCAGTAAAAGTAAGAAGAAGAAAAAGATATCATAGTCTTTCCATGCTTGTAGAACAATCAGAAATTGGAAAAGATTACCAACCCAAGACCATGTGCCGCTTCATTACAGCAGTCCCATCACTGTGGAAGATACACTTAGGTACCTTCTAGTAGTAACCAATTAGTCGAGCTCACACCTTAATTGGAGTCAACTTGAGAGTAAGAACACTCAACCTTAATCAGAATTTTTGATAAAATAACTATTTCTATTAATGAGGAAAGTTCTAGCATACAAGATGGATACACAGGGTGGAGATGAAAATATAACTATATACGAAGAACACCCAATTCCCTGAAGTTGAATGTGTATGTGGAGAATCTCATACGTCTTTTTCCATCTTTCCATCTTTTTCTCCAACCAAGTTGACACTGCTTCCCTCTTCTTGGTTTCCAATAGATCTGGTTTGAGAAGGGGATGCTTCTGCCATCATAGTTCTCCCTTGTGCTTCAATTCTCACAAGAGACTCTCATTTCTTGAAACCATCCTTTCAATTTTCTGACATCTTTTCTTACCCCTGCTAAATTAGTCTCCACTTGTTCAAATCATCCTTCCATTTTACTCACCATTTCCGAACGTTACTGTTTTGATACCAAATTGATAGACTTCTCTGAAGAAAATACAAAATAAAGTAACAAATATTAATATTTATACTAAATACACTGATATTACAATAAGAAATTGAAAACAACCACTCAAACACTGGTTATGTTAGAATTTGGAGCTTAAGAGAAGGAAAAAGATGAAGTTCAACAGTAGCTTCCATTCATACATTCATACATACCAACATCTTACAAAAGACTACACTTATAGCTATAAGAGTCTTACAAGACACACTTCACATAATGTCTTAATGTCTTACAAGACACACTATCTTACAAGACACACTTTTCAAAATAAGGACTATCATTTATTTTTTAAAATAAAACTAAACATAATATTAAAAGAAAATGTTAAACAAAAGACTATCTAGAAAAATCTCATAGTCTAACACTCCTCCTTGAGATTTTTCTTGGATACTCCCAGCATAGCCCTTAGAACTTTAAATTTCCCCTTAGGAAGAGCCTTGATCAAAATATCTGCAATTTGCTGATCGGAGCTGCAATGAACAAGATTAACTTCGCCATCCTTCTCTGCTTGCCTGATAGCGTGAAACCTCACATTTATATGCTTGCTACGACCATGTTGCACTGGATTTTTGGCCATAGAAATTGCTGACTTGTTGTCAACCTTAATGACAGTAGCTTCAACTTGATTTTGCTCTAAATCACGTAGAATTTTTCGTAACCATAGAGCCTGATTAGTTGCACTAGCAGCAACAATGTATTCTGCTTCTGCAGATGATTGAGCTACCACATCTTGCATCTTTGAATTCCATGAGAACATGCCTGAACCAAGTGTAAAAGCATATCCAGAAGTGCTTTTCATGTCATCAACTCCTGCCCAATCACTATCTGCATAACCTATCAATTGCCCTTGCTCTTCCCTTTTAAACCAAATACCATAATTAACAGTTCCGTTGATATACCTCAATGTTCGTTTAGCAATACAAAGATGAACTTGACTTGGAGAATGCATAAACCTTGACAAAAGATTTGTTGCGAACATGAGATCAAGTCTTATTGCTGTCAAATATAGAAAACTACCAATTAGACTTCGGTAAATTGTTGGATCAACCTATCACCTCCTTCAGACTTCGAGATCTTTTCATTGTGAACTAGTGGGGTCGATACAGACTTACACTTTTCCATCTTGAATTTTTTAAGAACATCCCATGCATATTTCCTCTGAGAAATGAAGGTTCCATCAGTAGCTTGATGAATCTCCATTCCTAGAAAGTAATTCATTTCACCCAAATCTGACATCTCAAACTTGGTCTCCATTTCTTGCTTGAATTGATTCACCATAGCTTTATTGCTTTCGGTTACCAGAAGATCATTAACATAGAGTGATACACAAGAACATCTCCACCTTTAGCCCCTTTCACATATAAAGTGACTTCATTTTCACTTCTGTTGAAGCCACAATGAATGAGATGATCATCAATCTTACCGTACCATGCTCGAGGAGCCTGTTTAAATCCATGCAATGCCTTGTGTAATCTGTAAACTTTATCCTCCCTTCCTTCAACTTGAAATCCTTCAGGTTGGTCGACATAAATTTGTTCCTGCAATGGTCCATTTAAGAATGCCGACTTCACATCCAAATGATACAACTTCCAATTTGATTGAGCTGCCAAAGCAAATAGAAGTATCATATCATGTCTTGCAACAGGTGCAAATGTGTCTCCATAATCCAGACCCGCAACTTGCGCATAACCTTTCACAACAAGCATTGCTTTGTGTTTATTAACTGAACCACCTGGATTACATTTGGTTCTATAAACCCATTTCACCCCTATTACATTTCTGTCTTTGGGTTTATCAACCAACTTCCAAGTGTTGTTCTTCTCTATCATACCAATCTCCTTCTTCATTGCTTCAATCCAAACATCATGTTTTGATGTTTCTTGATATGTATTGGGTTCCAAGATTGCAACATTGCATCTTTTATATATCTTGGAAAGGGACCTTGTCTTCAAAATTGGCGAATCAAGTGAGGATTCACCATCTGATTCTTCAGCTTCTTCCAAATTTTCAGAGCGGAATGGTTGTTTTTCAGGCAGCGGATTCAAGTTCAGATAACCTGCATTTTTTTTCCTCAACTTGCTCCTTATTCCAATTCCAATAAGCATGCTCATCCACTACTACATCTCTTCTGATGGAAATACCTTTTGTTTGCAAGTTGAAAACTCTATAACCTTTGGTTTGCAATGAATAACCAATAAAGATCCCCAATTCACCTTTCGGTTCAAGCTTGCTTTTTCTCACCGAAGGAACATGAGAATAACATATTGAACCAAAGATTTTTAAGTGCTTGACAGATGGTCTTTTTCCACTCCATGCCTCAATAGGAGTTTTATCACCCACCACTTTAGTTGGCAGCCTATTCAACAAATAAACTGAAGTAGAAAAAGCCTCTGCCCAAAAACTTTGCGGTAGTTTCTTTTTAAGCAACAATCATCTGTCCATTTCAACTACCGTCCTATTCTTCCTCTCTGAAACCCCATTCTGTTCTGGTGAATAACTTACTGTCAGCGTGTGATCAGTCCCCGCATCTTCACAATACTTATTGAACTCATTTGAGTTGTATTCACCTCCATTGTTTGACCTCAAAGCCTTCAGCTTGCAGCCACTCTACCTTTCAACAAAAGCTTTAAATTTCTTGAAGACTAAGAATACTTGAGACTTGTTACTCAAAAAATACACCTAGGTCATCCTTGTTAAGTCATCAATAAACAACACAAAATATTTATTTTGACCCAAGGATGATGTCTTCATAGGTCCACATACATCAGCGTGAGCAAGTTCAAGTTTTTCAGTTGCCCTCTAAGTAGCACTTTTAGGAAATGCTTTCCTGTGAACCTTACCCATCTGACATGACCCGCACACTTCTTTAGATAGTGAGATCTCAGGTAAATCCTTAGTCAAGCCCTTCTCATACATAGATTTTAAAGTGGCATAGTTAGAATGCCCATATCTTCTATGCCATAATCACGAATCGTCCAATCTTACAAAATTGGCACTATCAAACTTTCCATCTACTGGAAAGATCCTATTCACCATTTCTACTTTGTCAATCAAAGTATTAACAACAACAACAAACTCAGTGTATTCCCACATAGTGAGGTCTGGGGAGGGTAAGATGTACGCAATCCATACCTCTACCTCTAAAGGTCAATCAAAGTATCATCAACATAAAAATCAAACAATGCTTTCCCTTAAAAAGTAAGGAGTAACCTTTAGACATCATTTGGCCAACAGTCAACAGGTTAGATGCTAAAGAAGGAACATACAACAGATCATGTGTAAGCTTTGTACCTTGGTTAGTTTGAAAGGGAACTGAATCCTTTTCATGTGCTTCTAATGTTGCACCGTTTCCCATCCTAACTTTAGCTTTAAGTGACTTGTCATGTGTGTGAAACATGAGCTCATTATATGACATGTGATTTGTGCATTCACTGTCTAGGAACCATTTGGATTGGTTGGTTGTGCTTTCTTTATGAGTAGCCATAAACAAGCTTTCTTCCTTTTCCAACTCTTCACTGTAATTTGCCTGCTGAACAATGTTGTTGTGGTTTATTCTGCTTGGCCTTGCAATTCTTCTCAATATGACCCATTTTTCTATAAAATTGGCATTGAATTGATGGCTTTCCTTTGAACCAGCAATCCTTTTCTTGACGATTGGTTCTTTTATGGTGGACGCAAGGTGGAAACTTTCCTTTCTGTGAAGATTCCGTCCATGGCTTTCTCTTTGCTACTTTATCTCCTTCCATCCTCCTATTATCCTTCACAGGTTGCTTGCCTTTGTTCTTTGCTTGCAATGCCACTTCTTCTACTTCTTCATCTCTTATACTTGTAATTTGTTCTTGGGCGTGCAACTTGTTAATCAGCTCTACGACGGATAAAGTCTTCAAATCACAAGATTTCTCTATTGCTGAAATCTTAGACTCGAACCTTATTGGTAAGCTTATCATCATCTATTCCACCACCATTGAATCTGCAAAAGTTTCACCAAATAATCTTATCTTGCTTACAATTTTCAGTAGTTTGGCAGAGTATTCTTTCACAGTATCTCCTTCTTTCATTCTTTTGAGAGTTAAGAGCTTGACAGTTTTTACTCTGTCACTTCCATCGAACTCCTCTTTTAGCTTCTCCCATACTTTTTTAGGTGTTTCACAAGCCATTATGAAAGTGCTGAATGAGGACAATGAGGGCCTTTGGTTTCTTGGACTTTGCATCTTTATAATTCTTCATTTGTGCAACAGTTGGATTTGGTCCCAATGGAGGGGGATCATCTTCACTTTCAACTGTTTCCCATAGACTAAGAGCTTTGAGACAAGCCTTCATCTTTATCACCCGGATGTCATAATTTTCTCCTGTAAACATAGGAGGGCCTGCACCCAAGAAGTTGTTGGATGCCATGTTACTGCTGCTCAGCTCTCTCGACTTAGAAGAACTGAAGAATAAACTAATCTCTATGCCTTCACAGATCCTTCAAGAAGATTGACTCTGATACCACTGTTAGAATTTGGAGCTTAAGAGAAGGAAAAAGATGAAATTCAGCAATAGCTTTCATTCTTTCATACTTACCAACATTTTACAAAAGACACTATCTTATAAGACACACTTTTCAAAATAAGGACTACCATTTATTTTTTAAAATAAAATTAAACATAATATTAAAAGAAACTATTAAACAAAAGACTATCCAGAAAAATCTCATAGTCTAACAGGTTACACGTAAAACATTGCTAGTACTATAACCTATATCCTAATACATTCAGTTATACAGTACATAAAGTTTACACACAGATTTCAGCATTCCCAGACATTTGAAGGCTAGAACTCTCCCAGATTTCCTTTTTCCTTTTTCTGAATGCCCGACCCTTTTTCTACGGAATAAACTACCCTGTAACTGTCTCATGATAGTTACGAAGTCTTTTAACTGTTTATTTTGGCCTCCTGAAATAAGTTTTTTTAACTTGAGACACATCAAATTGCTTTTTTATTTATTTATTTTTTGATAAGGTAAATAAGTTTATTAACATTTGGGGGAAACCTCGTATGCATACACTAAAAAAGGAGAGAACCTACGTTATAATATGGTTCTCAACAAAAGAGGTCCAACCCTCTATACAAATTGGGACTTCGCAAGTACACCAAAAGTAAACTAGGTACAAAATGCTACTCTTTAATTTTACGAAATCAAGTTTTACCCCCTTCAAAAGCCCTCATATTCCTCTCTTTCCAAATGACCCACATAATTGCTAAGGGGGCAACGCTCCATGCTTTTGGACTTTCGTTCCCCCTTTTAAGAGTCCAACTTTGTAAAGCCTCCTTCACTGTACCCGGCTTGACCCATTGCGTCCTAAACAAATTTAAGGCCACCCTCCATAACTTACTAGCCACCTTACAATGCAGAAGAAGATGATCTACACTTTCACCGGTACTTTTACACATGAAGACTTCTTTCTCAAATTCAACGCTGTTAATATCACACCCCTTGCCGCCAACCATACAAAATTTTATGATGATGCTGGAACATTTTTGTCGATTACCACAGATACATTTTTTTTTTTTTTTTGGTGAATGTGAGTAGTATAATCATCTCAGCACCTGTTATATGAATTTCTGTTTTTAGTGGGAGTAATAATCATCATCTCCAGGTAGTATGCTTCTTAAGGGATCTAGGTCTGGATGATGATATTATTGGTAGGATACTTGGTCGCTGTCCTGAAATTTTTGCATCGAGCATCGGGAGAACTCTTAAGAGGAAACTCAATTTCCTAATTGGTATTGGAGTTTCCAGAAGTCATCTTCCCAGGATTGTCAGGAAATATCCCGAGTTTTTTGTATGCGACATCCACAGAGCTTTACGTCCAAGGTAAAACATCCTATTCTCTGGTATATGCTTAAGTTCAATTAAATTCTCTCAAGGGTTAGTGGTCAATGAAGCGGGAAGAGAACCATGAGATGTCAAGTTTAAATCCCAGTGGAGACACATAACACTGGGTATCTCTTCCTATCTTGCCTAAGCCTTGGTGGGCAGAACTATCTGGCACTTGTGCTGGTGGGAGGTAGTCGGTATCCAGTAGAATAGTCGAGGTGCGCACAAGCTATCATGGACACCATTGTCATTAAAAAATGAAGTTGTTCAAGATGAAGGTATTTGTGAAAACATATGTAACACTTGACTGTCTGAAAATAGCTTGATCTCTGTCATTTGCCAAGAGTTAAAATATGATTTTTTGAATACTCAAAAAGACAAGTTGTACTAACTTTTGCCGTTTATGAATATTTAATTTTTCCTGTAGTTCATATCTCTGACCCTCGGTGGTTTGGGAATTGAGATGTCGTTGATTGATTGATCCTTATGAATGTATAAATTCATTTTACAAGGAAAACTTATTCCAAGTCCAGTTTAAATCGAGAAATGGGTGAAGTATGTCCTAGTAGAATAGTAATATCAATTTGGGCGAATTAAGTAGATAACAACATTTCACGATGCTACAATTTCAATCTAGTTTTACATTTTGCTGTCCGTATAAAACAATGTACAATTATTAGATAACATACATAATACATGTCTTTACAGCTTTGCTTGGTACCTTGTGTTGTGACGATGCTTTTCTAATTTTCAATTTGAGCAGAATGACATACTTGATGCATGTTGGGCTTTCAAAGAGGGAAGTAGCACTAATGGTTAGCAGGTTTTCACCATTGCTTGGCTACAGCATAGACGAAGTTCTCAAGCCTAAGGTAGAATTTCTGAGGAACTCAATGGGAAAACCAATAAGTGATTTAGTTGAATACCCAAGATATTTCAGCTACTCTTTAGAGAAGAGGATAAAACCTAGATTTTGGGTGCTCAAGGGTAGAAACATGGAATGCAGCTTGAAAAGTATGTTGGGTAAAAATGATGAAGAATTTGCTGCGGAGTTTGGCGAGGCGAAGATGCTTGTTCCCCCACTTTAATCCTGCTACTTCTTCTCAAGATTCAAGTAGATGCGCGAATCAATTGATGGCTGGTGGTGCATGTGCACAGGTTACTTGTTTATTTTCCTTGTGAATAGCTAGTATCAGATCACATTATTCTTTCTGTCCTACGTTCGTGCTTCACCATTGAGCATATTTGAGAATATAAGCTCAAAATTGTCCCTTATCTATGACTGCAGATTCAAAGTCATCCCTCTTTTTCACATGGAGCACAAATAGTCTTCCATGTTTAAAATATGAATTGCTACACTTTTTTAAGTACATTTTTAACACCTTTGTTTGTAACTTAAAATTCTCTCTCACGAGGAGGACCGGAGATATGTCACCTTCTATTCAATGTAGTCACCACTCCTGGCTTCAAAGAAGAGGCTAAAAATAGACAAAAGAAGTGAAGTTCAGAGAGCAGCATGTACAAATAGTGATCGAAGATCAAAATAATAACAGAAAAAAAAAAATACAGAACTGAAAATGGGTTGACATCTTGTGACACATTCTACAGTAAAACGTCACTAAATTAATATATTAAACTAATACTCGATTAGTTAATACACTCTCTAAGATGATATTTTTCTTCAGTCCCGACTTGGGCCAATGAAAAAAACGTTCGTTTCGACAAGATACTATATTTTTGGAAGATCCTTATATAGAGCTATAGGTGTCACGTCCCAAAATAATCCTTAGACGTGACTGGCTTCTGCTAACACCACTTGTTGGGAGAACCAATTTTCTATACATTCACATGGTCTACAAACACACATATACAACCCCACATGCATAAAATAATCATTTACACAAAGTAACTATCCAACAAGATACCACTTAGAGTTTTATGAAAATGGCAATAGTTTAGATATCAAATCGAATTAAGAAGCATACACAATGCTCCAAAGGAATTAAGAAGCATACACAATGCCCCAAAGGAATTAAGAAGCATACACAATGCCCCAATCTCACAGTACACAAGCATATCACATCACAAAATAATTTATAAAAGGAGAATTAGTATTCTTAACATAAAGTATATGCGGCCGGCCTTAAAGACCGTTAATTCTGCCAAGCACACGCTCGTCCCAACACATGGACCGGACAGATAAAAATATATTCTTAAAATAAATTTGAAAAGCAAACACCAAAGCTTAAAGTCTCACTTACCTCGCTAACAACAAGTTCTCCAACTTCACTATGCATAGAACACCAATCAACTAGCCTCCAATGGCTTCAATCTACGCAACAATATTAAATAAAAATATCAATTCTATTATTCGGGGTCAAGTCTCAACATCGCTAACTTTTAAATTTAGACTTAAATCTCAATATCTCACACCTTAACCCATAAATTAAGGATAATCTAACAAGGGAAGGCTGACAAACAAAGAATTTCAAAATACTAGCCAATGATTTCTCTCATCAATATTTAATGATTGCCTCATCATGAATATTTTCTAATGATTTGCTTAAAGTGTTAACAACAGAAAATTGAAACAACATGTGTAAAGAAAATATACTTTGTGCCTGAAGTTACATACTTTGATTCCTTTCTTTCTATGTATTTTTTCCACTGCCTAATTAGCATTAGCCAACGTTAATTCTTTCACTACAGTAGCAGCCACCCACCCACGAGTCTCCAATTTACAAATTATGTCCAATATCTCTCGATCATACATGACAACTTTTCTTTTTTTCTCTCCTTTTCTTTTTCCCGACAAGAACGTTACCACTATATAAAATTAATTTAGACGAAAGATAGAGAAAATCTCATACCTGACAGTTAATCTCTATCGAGCTACCTTTCTATGTTGCTTTGCTTCCTTCTCCAGAATAATGGGATAAAAAGAAATAGCCCTAGAGTTCTATTTGTAGTGTTTCAGTCGTGAAACTGAAGGAAAAGATTAGACCTTTGGTTTGCTCTCTTTTAATTCCTTAATCAATATCAATTATTGGTTATAATTACCAATTAACTCTTCATTAAAAATAATAATAAATTGGAATATTACATTCTCCCCCACTTAAAATAACGTTCGTCCTCGAACGTGACAATCATATAAGAAACGTCAAATAAATGTGGAAATCTAACTCGCTCGTGACAAGTGAAAAGCAAGATGAACTATGAGCAACCTAGGTAGCTCGGAAAAATAAATCTGAAAATACACCAACAAATTCTTGAATAATCGAAAAATTACCAATAGTAACATCTCAGCTCATGCATCATATGTACAGTAGTATAAAACACCAACACCCGTGATCAACCATTCGTCGTGCCCTTACATAAAATATTATCCTTGAGTCACAATGGTCATACCTTCCACACTAAAGGTGGTTTTTTCAAAAAAATAGAAACGTATAAGTTTAGGATAACAACTAATCAAAGCATAATATGATGTCAACCAGTCCATACACATAATCACATCAAAGTCAAACATAGGTAGCACAAGTAGATCAACTATGATGCCGCTGTGCTAAATAGATATCACGCAATATTCATAAACTTTCTCCATTAATGAAGTGTCCCTACTAAGTCATAACCATATATAGAACAATAAGAGTCTCAACTTTTCTTTATAAGAATAAAACAATATATGAAGATAAAACAAATACGTAGAACAAAGATCAATAAAGAAATATCCCTCAAGAGAATTAACAATATAATACCCGTGACCACCGCATCAGGTGCCTCATTATCCTGTCTAGCTATAGCGAAGAATCTCGGTGGTCCACCCCCTATTTGAGCAACCTGCGCACCCTATCGATTTTGTCCATAAGCACCCTGTGGAGCAGCTCTAGCCGGTTGAGCTTGGGTTTGTGCTCCTGCAACATTTCTTTGCACCTGAGTAGTAGCTTGACTAGACCCAGAATCTCCCTTAGGACAAAACTTAGCAATATGTACCTGCTCACCATAAGTATAGCAAGCCTTATTTGCTCTGTAACAACGACCACTGTTATTTCTACCACAATTGGAACACCACAGATGCTGACTTTACTGATAAGAACTGTTACCCTTCCTCTGCATCTGTTGTTCGCCCTGTCTAGCTGAATAATTGTTCCTCAAAGACTGTCCCACAAACTTTGACTGCGTAGGCCTGGACTACCTATAATAAAAACTACTATTGCCCTCAGATTGAGCACCACTAAATACACCTGAATTACGTGCCTTTTTGTTTTCTCGATTAATTCTGTCCATCTTATAATAGGACTTGGAACGAAGAGCAATGTCAAATACCTCAGAATAGGACCTATTACGCACATCACGTATCACTGGACCACGATAACGAGCCTTAAGCTCGAGGCCCTGGCCGCGACGGGCATCCCGAACCACACAGGCCCGAGATACCCCTATCTCCGCCCAACCCAATAGTGATATTGTCCGCTCTAGGCCCAGGCCCGCATGGTTTTAAAATGCGTCACTAGGGAGTAAGGCTTTATTACTTATATACCCAGTATCCCTCCTGTGTTTTGCCGATATGGGACATCTTCCTAAGTTGGGATGTTACATACACCCTCCTTACGGAAGTTGGGGTGTTACATACACCCCCCTTACGGACTCAGCGTCCTCGCTGAGGTTTACCCCACCGAATGGGATTTGCCTACACTTAGGACTGAGGTTTGCCCCGCCTTATCGGGATTCACCTACACTCAGTTTGAACTATGGCCCACATCGACAGGGACGACACAAGAGCGACTCTGATATCATTTTGTCACGACTTGACCCGAGGCCCTGGCCTCGACGGGCATCTCAAACCACATAGATCCGAGATACCCCCGTCTCCGCCCAACCCACTAGTGATACTGTCCGCTCTGGGCCCAGGCCCGCATGGTTTTAAAATGCGTTACTAGGGAGTAAGACTTTATTACTTATATACCCAGTATCCCTCCTGTGTTTTGCCGATGTGGGACTTCTTCCTAAGTTGGGGTGTTACAATAGGTTCCATTAATATGATAAATTAATAATTCTTTAAAATCACAAAAATATTTAAGACAATTTCGTGAAATATAATTTGATTGTCTTTTATTTTTTAAAAATGTTTAAATCTAGTTGAAGCTCATTTCTGATTTTTTTATTGCATTCAAAAGTTTTGGTCCTTTTTTTTGAACTGCACTAAAAAATTGTGAAGAATTCTAGACGTGATAAGTACTTCCTTATGCGTAATCAGTTCCAAAGGTATTGTATCATCTTCAACTTCATCATCAACATTGTTTTCTCTTATGGTATCCACAATTTATTTTAAACTCTAGACCTTTGATCATGTATCATTTTCACTTGGGGTAATCCAACGTGCTAGTGACATTCATTTTATTATAGTAATCACAATCATTAATCATGACCTCAAGTTTATGAATATGATTTTCACTTATGGGTTCATATAAATTCCTTAAGAATGAACATGAGGTACAATAAATATGTACAATGGTTTTGATATAATCTAAATTAACCTTCATTGAATTTCGAAAACACTTTTTAAATTAATAAATATTAATTTATCAATTAAATATACCTTTATAAAACACTTTTTAAATATTCTAATGCAATATGGAAAGCACTTGCGTTATTTCTTAGAACTCACTCGTGCTCTGAAAACTCACACCTGCCATTATTTGTTATATGACCAGCCTGATGTGCATCACTTTTAGTCTGCTTTTTTATATATTATTTTGTTATCTATCCAGTCAACAAATTAAAATGAGTCTGCAATTTTGGAGTACTTCACATTTTTATCAAGTATAGCTGACTCCTTGAAGGAAGCATCACTTGTCATCAGTCACGCAGGTAAATTATGGAAGGCGATTAATTTAACTTATGTCAATTTAGTTTTTGGATATCATTCATAAGATTATACCTTATATGATGACAGAAATGTACGTATCTCTATATTATAGATGCCCTTTTAGTGTGATATGTAAAAAGAAAGAAAAACCACATTAATATTTAATCACAAGAAGAAAACCTGCATTTTATATTTTTCTTTTGGGTCGCGGATATATGAAGCAGACTCTGTACCTCACAAAAGTAAGTAACGTCTGCGTATGTACATCCTACCCTCCCAGACTTCACGTGTGAAATTACTTCATCTTATTCTTACTGCAACAACAATTAACTTTTATTATCTATTTGACTGGAAAAAAAAAAGCTATATACTTACTGCAACAACAATTAACTTTAATTATCTATTTGACTGATAAAAAAATCTATATACTTACTGCAACAATATTTAACATTTATTATCTATTTGACTGATAAAAAAAACTAAGTCTAACCCTCAACAAATTGATGCTATTGTTGAGCCTATTTTGTAATTTGAAACAGATTGAATTTAATTTACACTCAAATTACGATAAACTTCTTTAAACACTACATTTGTTGCTTCATTTGAAACTTCTCCTTCATCATCATATGTCAAAATCTTTAATCCTTGTCTTCGTGTCACCCGTGATAGTGCAACGTATAGGTGGCCATGTGTGAACATTACTTTCTTCAAATATAGCCCAACATGAGATAAAGATTGTCCTTGGCTCTTATTGATAGTCATGACAAATGATACAACTATTAGAAACTGTTTTTTTTTTTAAAAAACTTAAAGGGTATTCTTAAATCAAACGGGAGTCAGTGACATTCTTGGTATGAAAAACCTTTTGTCCAATCATATGTCCTGATAAGACTTTCGCCTCGATAACCAAATTTCCAATTCTTGTGATAATTAATCTTGTTCCATTACAAAGCCCTGAAGATTGATCTATATTTCTCAATAACATTACGGATACACCAACTTTTAAAGTGATGGATCCGATCACCCTAAAAAAAATGAATTTAGAATATTGAATAATGAATCAGACAAAGTTAGTAATAGTATTATAAAGAAATTAGAAAATGTTGGATACCTGTTCTTCCTGCAGAATCAATTCATCCTGCTGAATCATTTCAATTACGTACAAAGCGTCGATATTAAAGCGATCTTTCACTTCTGATCCCATAGCCGAACAACCAAGACTTTTAATTTCCAATGCATTTTAGTGATAGTTATGTCTTTGATGAAGTCTGACATTTTTTAGAGTATGTAGGTATCCGTAAATTATGGTAAGGGATTACAGAATTGGAGTTATTTAAGAACTCACAATTTTTCTTGAAACTTTCTGTATAAGGATTTTAAGAGTTAGAAGTGGTATTACATTAGAATTGGACTTAATTTATTGATGAAGGGGAAGAAGAATCAGGGCAGTTAACCATAAGGATAAGAAGATGCAGTTGTGAAAATTCAACTGTGATAAATAGAATTCAATTGTGTACTGGATAAATAAGATGGTGATAAAAGAGTTATAATATGCCTTGGTAACTTATATAATTATATATCCATCAGAAATTTTAATTCAACTTTATCAATTTGTTTATATTTGCCACATTATTCATATTAATTTTTTTTTATATTAATGTAATATTGAATGACTAACATATATATATATTTATTTGCAATTCAATGCAGATGGATATTGTATATGATGACATATGGTTCAGTGAGGAGGTTGCATCATAATCAAAATTTGACTATAGTGATGCCAATATACTATTAAAATGAATGTTGCTTTCAAGTAAAAGATTTATAATAAACAGTGCATTTTATTTAAGATGTTATTGATAATGTTCAGTTACGTTTTATTTTAAAAATAAATAAATAAATAATGTAGTTACATATTACAAATTTAATGTCAAATTTTGTTCTATAGATAAAGTAAATGTAGTTCATATTTTATGTTTTATTAAATTATTGTGTAAAAGGTAACAGTTATAACTAATATATCAACAATTATAACTAATATATCAACAATTTGATCTTAAAATATAAAATTGCTAATATTTGTTTGTTAGGTAACGTAGAAGTTTTGGAAAAAAATAATAAAAATCTAATGTAATTATAACCAATTTATAGTATGTAATATTATAGTGTAAAGGGTAGCAATTATAACCAACAAATATACCAACATTCGAACTAAAAATTTAAAATTGTAAATTAATTGGTAATTTCATTTTGAAATTTTTAAAACAACAAATGAATTAAAAATTTAAAATCGTAAATTAATTGGTAATTTGTTTTTGAAAATTTTAAAACAACAAATCATTATAAAATTAGGTAACTGAAATTTTGAATTCAAAATTTTTGAACCAACTGGTTAAACAACTTTTTCCTAACTAATTAACTAAACTGACGTGTTAACGTGTAATGGTGCCACTTGGCTAAATAATAATATATAGATAGATTGAGATAAATAATTGACTTTGCGACCTCCCGCATTGCTTCAAACAATTAACTGTCCGACGCAAAAGGTTTGTAACGGCAGACCTCATCTGATGGCCGTTGCAACAACAGCGACGTCGACTCACTTTACGCAACTGTTGAAGTCTCGCTCATCAACATTCTCTTTCAGGTACAATTGTCTATGCTGCTCTTCTACTGATTCAAATTCACCCCGTGGTTTCGGCAACACGAACAAGGTACTACTGCTTATCATCTCCAGAGTCCAGAGACCCTTTTAATTTTGGATCTATTTCTATACTGTGTTATTGCTACTTCAATTCAGGGCAAGAATTCTGCAACCGCCAGAAAGCAGGCCAAGGGTACAGTGCCTCCCCGAAGGTATGCTTCTCTCTTACTTCCTCTGTGGAACTTCTTGTTTTAAATGAACGATACTTCCTAACCACCATTATCTACTCTTGTCTATTTTTAGAAGTCATTTGCATTAATTTTCTTGCAATCTCATGAAGGAGAGGGAAAAAATATCTCTCTTAGAAAAGTGCTTTTAACCATTCATCTGTTGTATTCATGGTTCATATTTCAAGCACTTTGCCCAAGGTATGCAATATATTTTGTTACTTTGTGGATTTACTTTATGTGAAAATCAATTTGAAAGTTTTTTCCATTTTATGCCTTTTATGCTGAAGTTAAAACTCAATTTAATACTATTTTACTACATTAAGGAGTGATTATGCTAAAGAATACATGTTAGAATCATTTCAATCCTATTTGCGACGACATGAGTGTCTCCATCAGTCATCTTGTATGGATACACCTTCTCAAAATACAGTTGTTGAGAGGAACGAACGTCTACTTGAGACAACTGGGGCACTATTTTCCCAAACGAAGGTTCCTAAGCAATTTTGAGTCGATGCGGTTTCTACGTCATGATTTCTTATTAATGGTATGGCATATGCCGTGCTTACAATGCTTGCTGGTGGTGTGCCTTATTCTGTTCTCTTCCCAAGTGAGACTATTTCTAGTGGAGCATAGGGTGTTTAGAAGCACATTTTATGTTCGAGATGTCCGACCATTTGTCACCAAGTTAGACTCAAAGGCCTTGAATTTTTTTTTTTTTTTTTTTTTGTGATATTTTGTCTTCAGAAGGGTATTGTTGTTATTTCCTGAACATGGCCAATATTTGGTGTCATTGATATATACATCCTTTGCCAGTCAGAGGGGAGAGAGATGAGTGGTTAATTGACCATGTCATAGGTGAACAATCAAATGTCTCATGAGTAAGCAACTGCACCACTTTCTCCAGTAAGATTGTCGTTGTTCAAGTCTACTCTAGTAGGTGAGAGAACAATAATACATGTCTTGTACTAGTTCCTCCTGTATATGCTCGACTAACATGTCAGACACGTGGCACAACTGGAGAGTATGCTACGATAAAAAGGTTAAGTGTCACTCTCATAACCAGGGCTTATTTTGAAGGACGCTGGATCCATTACGTGGACAAGAAGATATGGGGGACAAGAATGTTAGGCAGTTCAGGCATGCGGGCGAGCTCAGTATTGAGCTGTGCACAACCAGAATTTTGGCTGGCACAAATGAGGGATGGACACACGTCATGTTGTGATTAGTATTAGTCCTTAGGGCATAGTAGAAATATTATCAATAATGGTTTCATTCATGTAATCTATAAGTAGCCTGCTCCCTCAATCTTTAGGGACAACCAGAAAATAATAGAAAGAGATATTACTTTGAGCTCATATGACTTTGTGTTTGTTATTCTTGCAAGAATGGTGTTTCTTGGCCACAAGTCTGAGAATTCAGAATCGACTCCTAAAGCCTTGGAACGTTGAATATGTTTCTTGGCAAATTTCACCCTCTAACTAGTGTTTGTAGGGATCAATGGTGGACTAGGATCATGTCATAGGTCAGGATCGGGGTTGGGGTCGGGGTTAGGAGCTGGACTACGGGCGGGGTAAGGGCGGGGTCTAGTTCTGGTGAGGGGTTAGGGTCGGGTCTACGATCTAGTGTAGGGTTGGGGGTGAGGAGTAGTAGGGTTAGGCGGGATAGAGAGCTTCCAAACCGAGGGTTGGTTCTTGAAACATAGGTACTCTTCAGGGTAAGTCTATAAAGCTCGTAAAGATCCTTAAAAAGAGGTGGATTAGTATAGCTTGTGTCTAGGAAACCTAATGGGTAGGCTTTAAGGCGAAAGATGTGGACGGATATAAGTTGTGGTACTCGGGTAGCGTGAGATATAGGAATGAGGTAGATATCGTAGTAGATGAAGATCTAGGGGGCAGGTGGTGGAGGTTAAGCAGTTTAACGATAGGTTGATATCGATTAAGTTGGTCATTGGAGGATCTTCGTTGAATGTTATTAGTGCCTATGCTCCGTAAGCAGGGTTGGACGAGGAGGAGAAGAAGCGGTTTTGAATGAGGTGGTGAGAGGCGTTCCAAGCATTGGGAAGCTTTTCGTTCGAGGATATTTCAATGGGCATATTGGGTTTTCGTCGGGAGGTTATAATGATGTGCATGGGGGTTTCAATTTCGGGGAGCGTAATGAAGGAGGTGCTTCCCTTTTGGATTTTGCTAGGGTTTTTGGGTTCTGGGTAGCGAATTCGAGCTTCCCAAAGAAGGAGGAACACCTTATTACCTTTAGTAGTTCAGTGACCAAGATCCAGATAGATTTTTTGCTCCTTAGGAAGAGGGATAGAACGCTATGTAAATACTGTAAAGTCATACCTAGTGAGAATCTTTCGACCCAACATAAACGGTTAGTGATGGACTTGGTGATAAAAAGAGACCGAAAGAAGAGGGGTATGAAGGATCGACCTAGGATTAAGTGGGGTAGTTTGACTTTGGCCAATGATGTGAAAATAGGCGAGAAGTTGATGACTATGGGGGCTTGGGATGTGGATAGTATGTGGGAGACGATTGCCAGTTGTATTAGGGAGATTGCTAGAGGTGTTGAGTGTCTTGAGAGGCCGATCTGGTAAGCATGGCTAAGTAGGGTCCTATGCTAAGTTGATTGTAAGCAAGGATGATGAGGAAAAACGAAAAATAGAGAGGAGTATAAGTTAGCTAGGCGAGCAGTTACAGTGGCTAAGACAACAACTTTTGAGAGCTTGTATGCGGCTTTAGAGGAGAAAGGCGGGGATAAGAAGTTGTATAGGCTTGCCAAGGCCAGGGAGCGGAAGCTCGTTACCTTAAGGGAGAAAGGCGGGGATAAGAAGTTTTGGTTGAGGATGCCCTCATTAGAAAGAGGTGGCAATCCTATTTTCATAGAATGATGAGAGGGACAAATATTTCATGCTGCGGGATTTGGAGAACTCGGAGAGGTGTCATGATTATGGTTAAGGGGGCTATTCATAGGATGCGTAGGGGTAGAGCGACTGGGCTAGACGAGATTCCGGTAGATTTTTGGAAGAGCATTAGCGGGGTAGGTTTGGAGTAGTTGACAAGATTGTTTAACATCATTTTTAGGGCGGCGAAGATGCTTGAAGCTTGGAGATGGAGTACGATGATTCCATTGTATAAGAACAAGGGGGACATTCAGAGTTACAACAACTATGGGGGTATCAAACTATTGAGTCATACTATGGAGGTTTGGGAAAGAGTGGTAGAGTTGAGGCTAAGGAGGATTGTGGATATTTTTAAGAATCAATTGGGTTTCATGCCAGGTTGTTCAGCTACTGAGGATGCCTTCATTAGAAAGAGGTGGCAATCCTATTTTCATAGAATGATGAGAGGGACAAATATTTCATGCTGCGGGATTTGGAGAACTCGGAGAGGTGTCGTGATTATGGTTAAGGGGGCTATTCATAGGATGCGTAGGGGTAGAGCGACTGGGCTAGACGAGATTCCGGTAGATTTTTGGAAGAGCATTAGCGGGGTAGGTTTGGAGTAGTTGACAAGATTGTTTAACATCATTTTTAGGGCGGCGAAGATGCTTGAAGCTTGGAGATGGAGTACGATGATTCCATTGTATAAGAACAAGGGGGACATTCAGAGTTACAACAACTATGGGGGTATCAAACTATTGAGTCATACTATGGAGGTTTGGGAAAGAGTGGTAGAGTTGAGGCTAAGGAGGATCGTGGATATTTTTAAGAATCAATTGGGTTTCATGCCAGTTTGTTCAGCTACTGAGGTCATTCACCTCGTGAGGAGATTAGTGGAGCAGTTTAGGGAGAGGAAGAAAGACTTGCACATGGTGTTCGAGAAGGTGTATGACAAAGTCCCTAGAGATTCTGTGGAGGTGCTTGAAGGTCAGAGACGTGCCTGTGGTGTACACTGGGTCGATTCAGGACATGTACGACGATGCAAAGACTCATGTGAGTATGGTAGAAGGAGATTCAAAGCATTTTCCTATTTTGACTGGGTTGCACCAATGATACTCTTAACCCATTTTTATTTGCCTTGGTGATGGATGTTTTGATGCAGCGTATTCAAAGGGAGGTGTCTTGGTGTATGTTATTTGCTGATGTTGTACTGATTGATGAGACTCGGTGAGGTGTCAGCAATAAGTTGGAGGTTTGGAGACGGACCCTGGAGTCTAAAGAATTTAGGTTGAGTGGGACTAAGACGGAGTATTTGGAATGTAAGTTTAGTGATTTGTCGCATGAGGCTGATGTGGTGGTGAAACTGGATTCTCAGGCCATTTAGAAGAAGGAGAGCTTCAAGTATCTTGGGTCTATGATTCACGGAAATGGCGAGATTGATGAGATGTCACGCACCGCATTGGTGTAGGATGGTTGAAATGGAGTCTCGCTTTAGGGGTCTTGTTTGATAATAAGGTGGCTCCTAAGCTTAAAGGTAAGTTCTACAGAGTGGCGGTTCGACCGGCTATGTTATATGGGACAGAGTGTTGTCCAGTTAAGAACTCCCACATCCAGAAGTTAAAGGTGGCGGAGATGAGGATGTTGTGATGGATGTGTGGACTTAACAGGAGTGATAGGGTTAGAAATGGGATTATTCGGGAGAAGGTGAGAGCGGCTTCGGTAAAGGACAAGATGCGGGAAGTGAGGTTGCGATGGTTCGGGCATATGATGACGAGGGGCATGGATGCTCCAGCTCGGAGGTGTGAGAGGTTGTCTATGGATGGTTTAGGTGGGGTAGAGGTAGAGTGAAGAAATATTGGAGGGAGGTGATTAAACATGATATGGTGCAGTTACAACTTACGGAGGACATGACCCTTGATAGGAAGGTATGGAGGGCGCGGATTAGGGTAGAGGGTTAGTGTGTAGGAGTGCTTTTGTTTGTATCTACGCCTATAGTTGCTTGTTAGTGATGTTTTGATGTTGTTTTCGATTTCGAATAAATAGTTTATCGTATTACTTTGTGGGTGCCTTGTTTTCATTATTGTCTAGCGGTATGTTATCCCATTTTTGTTGTGTGCTTTTATGTTTTCTGTTTGTTTGTTGGTTATACTGTTATCTATCTTGAGCCGGGGGTCTATCGAAAACAACCTCTCATCTGAGGAGATTCTGCTGGGTTTCACATGGTCCCACGAGGCCCTGGCGGAAAAGATAAGAAGCTCAGGATAAGAAGGTGGACAAACTCATTGAAAACTTAGCCTATATCACTTCAAATACATTAGGGGATGAAAAACACGAGGAGTTATGGAGGAGGATGGCGATGAGGTTGAGTTGGAAAAATCGACCGCCAACAAAACTGACCACGAACCGAGGATACTGACGTTTGTGGTGACTACTTTAAGTCTGCAAAGGAAGGAACTGATCACCCAGAACTCCCGAGTTAATCATATCCTCAGAGCGTCACCCGTGATAAATAGGCCAGACTTGAAGAGCTATGCAAGAGGAGGCACAGGAAATCTCATCGAAAAAATGGTGTAGGAAAATCTCGTTGGAAAATTTTTTATCGCCGGACACCAATTTTTCCGATAATTCAAAAGTTTCTCTCAAATTTTAACCTATTTCATTACTTTCCTTCATTCAGTTTTAGTTTCAAGCCTACTCACAATTCTAAATGAAGAAGAAAAGAAGAAAAAATGATGTTAAAGAGATTAGCGGCTGACATAAAGAAGAAAAGGTGTCGAAAGATGTGTTTTTTCACTTGGCTAGCTAAGTGAGGGGTGATCTTGACGACGAAGAATCTAAGAAGGCGAAAGGTAGTTTGCATTAGCTGATATTATTTGTGCAAGAAAACGGGCAAGGATGTGGATCATTTTCTTATTCATTGTGATTTTACATAAGGTTATTGTGGGATATGTTTAGGTGGTTTGACACTTCATGGGCAATACCAAGAACTGCAAAAGAATTGATGCGAAAGAATTGATGTTTACCTCTTGGTATACCCCTAATATACAACCAGTTTTGTGGCCATGATTATGAATGAAATTATGTTACCTGATAAAAAAAATGAAGAAAAGCAAGAAAGAGAACGAAAAAGAAATAGATGAAAAGGAAAACGATTAAAAAACTAAAAGCAAAAAAGGCATTATTGAGAAATAATACAATAACTTGATGTAGTTAGTTATGACCATCTAATTAGAAGATGGCACGTGTATAAGATGAACCAAAAGATTCTCTGACTTTTCCATGGTGTAACTTTGTCAAAAATAGCGGTATTTTTGTTAAGTTTCTAATGGCAGAGGTATTTTTGGACAGATAGTATAACAAGGACAAACTTAGCTAATAAATGAAAGTATAGGGGTATTTTGACCCTTTTCCTTTTTTTAGATTCTTTCCTTAATTAGAGTTTAATGTATATGTGCATATACGTCTTTCATTGTGGAATAGGACATAAGGAAAAATCCCTCCGTTATCTTGTCTATTTACAATGTCAAGTCCGATATTAGTTGAGAGAATGAGTTGTGATCTCTTTATTTGGTCCTGGACAATTCTCCCCAACATGAGTTATGTTTTAGGGTTGAGTTAGGCCAGAGTCCATTCCTTACATAGTATTAGTGTCAAACCCTTCGATCCTTGTTGCGTTCCACAATGTTGGAACCTTGTGTTATGTTATCTACACTCCAGTTCCAATTTTGAGCGTGTGGGGGAGTGTCAAATCCCACATTGGTTGAGGAAATGGATTGTGATCTCCTTTTTGTGGTCTTAGGAATCCTCTACCGATGAGCTAACTTTTGGGGTTGAGTTTGACCCAAGGTCCCAGGATCCATTCGTTACGATCAACGTCTTGGACAACACACCTACATATTTTATGTCACTATCCTTATACTCAAGGTTGAAGCAACTGGACAAAATTAGGATATTTCTATGAGAAGGTAGTTACACCCAACACAAGTACCTTCCGATGAATTTGGAAAAGATCTTACTTCCGAAGGAACTAGCTGGAATAGGTGTCAGGAACCTGGTAATTTACTACAAATGTATGATCATAAAGCGACTTTGCAGATACAATTTAAATGATCCAGCCTTGTGAAAGAGAGGGTCATCCCCCCCCCCCCCCCCCCCCCCCCCCCAAAAAAAAAAAAAAAGAAAGAAAAGGATTGGAACTGAAAAATCATTGAAGCGATGTTAAAATTGCTTCATACAAAGAAATTTTGACGTATGTGCAAGCAGGTAACGTAGGAATTTACAAGGATAATGTGATCTCTTGTTTCTTATCTGGTGTAATGGACATTTCTAGTGGTCTTGCATTTTTGTAAAATAAGTCCAAATACAACAGTATGTAGGTGAAAACATAAACTTAAGAGGTTATATAGAATAGTCATTCGAAGTGGGAGATAATAATTTTATTTAAATGATACATGATATCAGGAAGAAGATTCACATTTATTTTAAGAGAAAATACATAAAGTCCCCCCTGATGTTGATCGACTTTTTCAAAAAGTTACTTAAACTATACTTTCGACCTATTACCCCACGAATCTTACTTAAATCATTACAAAAACACCATTTTGACCCTCTGCGTGTATACACGCACAACAGGCGCATGAAAGGCTCAAAATTGACTTTATTGACCAATTAAAAGCTGCCACGTGTAAATAATTTCATATATAATTTATCTTCTTTTTTTTTAAAAAAAAATCAATATTTATTTACTTTTTAAAATTATCCCATACCCTTCTCTCCCCCGCAACACCCCCCACCTACCTTTGTTTCTTCTACACCTCCATTAATTTTTTTCTTTTTGAAATAATCATTTAACTATTTTTATTAAGGATCATAAAACTCCATTAAAGCTTCATTAATGGAGTTTTATGATTCAAGTAGAATGGTGTTGAAGAAGACAATGGAGCTTTAATGGTGTTTCCAAAATGGAGCTTCAAAAAATAACTTTACTGGACAACGTTGTTGAAGAAGACAATGGGAGGATAAGGGGAGATGCTGGGCTTAGGGGGGATGCTGGACGGGGGTGGGGAGAGGGTGGGGTGGGGTAGGGTGATAAATAAAATAAAAAGGAAAATTTTATCAAAAAATATAAATAACATATGAAATTAAATGTATTTACACGGGGCAACATCCGATTGGTGCGTTCATTCGCTCTCTTTTTGTGACTGGAATTCAGTGAAAAATAGTGTATTTTCAACGATTAAGTAAGATTCGAGGGGTAATAGGTCGGAAGTATAGGTTAGGTGTTTTTTTTTTTAAAGTCGGCCAACATCGGGGAGACTTTATGTATTTTCTCTTCTTTTAACTTCTCTTCAACTCCTTCTAGTGCTTTAGAAATTGTGTATTATTCTCTGAATGTACCTTAGGTGTTGTCTAGAACTGCATGTTGATCTAAATTGTGCTGAAAGTCCGCTAATTGTAGTTATTATCTAAAGCTATTGTTTACTCTTGCAGGAATTCATCCACCCCACAGTCTGACGACCTCCTTAATCGTTAGTAAACCACCCTACCTTACATGTAGTGTAGTGTGTAGTTGAATATCTTTTTTACTTGTGTTTTATCGGTTAATAATTTAGAGAAAATAGAAAAGTTTGTTTGATTAGATGTATAAATTATTTGATGCATCAAAATAACCCGCATTAAATGAATATTATACATTCGGAGCTTTCAAACCTAAAACAAGGCATGCTTCAACAGCGCATTCATTTTTGGATTGTGTTTCAAAAAGTCAGAATTTTCATGAAACCTGTAAAAGTGCTTTATTAGTAAACTAGTTCTCTTTTAGTTATTCACCTCTTGTTTTTCCTAGACTTGTATGTGCTACAATTTGACATTATGTAGTATACCTATAATGAGAATGTGCAAATAAACAAACTCTTCGCCATTTTCATGACGACGGATAGTAATTCATCTTCTAATTATAATCTTTGTAAGTATTATTTTCTTAAAAACCTAGTTATGTTATTCAAATGCTCGGAGAAACTTAAATTTTCTTATCATCTGTTGTATAATTTTCTTTTGCTTAAAATTAAGTCTTATATGTTTCACTTGTTGGAGTCCTATACCCCCTATAGAAAAATTGGAGAATAGTTGAGCAAAATGGCCGGTAGATGTGGGTGATGACAATAGCTGAAAAACTTTGAGTGGGCTAAAGAAAGAAGATGGTTGAAGGTACAATTGATATTTGTCACGTCCCAAATTCAGGGATCACGTGACTGTCACTCGACAACCCAAACTCTGGAAGCTTATTTCCAATTCAAGTTCTGGCTAAAATATGTATGCTTTGGAAGCTTATTTCCAATTCAAAATGTTTGATCACATTCTTCTGTTACCATACTAAGTGGTCTCTTAAAGATTTTTTTTTTCTCCTGTTATCTCTTGTTTAAAGTGAAGTTTGAGTAACAGATCTTGTTGCAAATACAATGTAAGGCTCATTACTGTGCAGAAGCTCCTCGTTTGAAATCTACGAATGAAGTCAGAAAGGTAGAAAGTGTGGGGTCAGATCTGCAGTTTGAGGAACGGCTGCAAGCAGTAAAAAGGTGCTACTACTATTTAGAATGGTTTCTTTCCTACTGGTTTTTATGTCTATGCTCATCTGCAGTAGTTATCTTCCTTATAAAAATAATTTTTAATATATGATTGCACCAATGACTGCAAAAATAGCAGAATAAACAATGCAGATGAACAGGTAGTAGTAAAAACAGAGATTAAGATACTATGCTAATACTAGATAAGGTTAATTAAGGGGAAAGATGATACGAGGAGACTAGCCCCCTGCCTCTCCCATACAAAATTACTACAACACTCGGCTACCTACTCTCTCCCCACCATCCCACCACCCGAATAAAAAGGAGGAAGTAAGACATGCACAGACTATGAGAGATTCTGGCAGCAATGTTGGCCAATCAATCAGCTGGTAGTGGGCAACTGGGCATCACTTCTCAATGTCCTAGTATGGAAAACAATTTTGGAATTACTTGATCATGCTTACTAGGAGTGTCATCAACATTTTGCATTCCAAACAAGGGATTGGATGAATGATCACTGGTAACAAGTGCCACGATCAATTATTGGACCTCCGGTTTCAAGGCTAATGTGTGCAGTTTCAACTTCTGACTTTACGTTCTAGACTATTTTGTGGATATTTTTAGTTCTTGTATAAAGTAAACTGCTTCCACAATGTAGGCATGTTAAATCTTTTCTGTGTCAACTATTGATGTCTAATTTCTTATGTCTTGGACTTCTTGTTTCCATCTTTGGGAGATATGTGGCTAATTTGTTGATGACATTATCCTTTTTTTCTCTTTCTTCTTCATTGATTAAAATATGTTTCATTGACTAAGATTTTTTCACTAACTGGTAGGTTGGCGCTTCAGCAGAAAAAAACAGAGGAAGCGAAAGCATATGGAGCGATTGACTATGATGCTCCGGTTGAGTCCAGAAGTACTACAATCGGACTGGGTACCAAGGTAGTACTATAATAGAGCTGACACTTTCCCATATTGATTTAATTGAACTCATTTCTTCATATGGGCGCTAATAGATTTATGCCGGATTTAATAGATTGGAGTTGGAGCAGCTGTTATTGTATTTGGTCTCGTGTTTGCACTTGGTGACTTTCTTCCCTCTGGAAGGTAGATTCTGCCGCTGCCTACTATGCTGGCTATTTGTTAGCAAATAGATCTCATCATTTGGGTCCTGGTTTTCTTTTCTACTCTATCCTGAGGTTACAAAGTTTCATGATTTATTGTTTGCTTCTTTCTTTTCATTTCTTTTCCTTTATCAAAAAATGGTAGTCCTAATGAGGCCATTGGTCCAGTGTTAATCCCACTGAGGAGATTGCCATCACGGGTAAGAGAATTGCTGAAGATGAGAGAGCTAACCTCCTGGTAAATTGTTTTCCTCCACACTGAAATTAACTTTTTCTAGTGTGCAACTATAAGGAAGAAGAGACATACTTTTGAGTTCAGTTGAAATTTGCTGCAGAAAGAGGAGGCAAGATTGGTGAAGCACCGATTTGCCAATGTCTCTCATCTTTTTATCTACTGGGCTTTCATGTGTAGTTTTCAATTGCTAGTCAGTAGGCCCAACTATTCTCTGATATGAAAGTATGAAACAGGTTCATATGGAGTTACATGAATATCTAGGATATAAAATGTGCTATTCTAGAAATCTATGCACATAAAAGCTCTTCTGAAAATAAAACTGTTAGCAATATGTTAATTGTTAAATTCACTCAATTTCGTATTGTTGAGAAATTCATGGTCACCCTATATATTGTTGAAATGTCATCAGATTTGATGCTTTTGCAGAAGACGCTTCAACAATTTGAGGCTATACTGGCTTCATCACCAGAGGATCCCATCTCCCTTGAAGTGAGTTATCGTATATAATGTAATTTAAGACGTCTTTGTTTGTAATCCTATGTTACAGTTTCAGAATCTGTCTATTCCCTTATCAAGAGCATGCCTACTTCAGTATAGCCTCCTTAGAGTTGCCTATAATTATTCTTGGGGTCTAGAAGTTAATATTATTGTATATGGAGGCAAAACCTATTGCAAGTTAAACATTGCTCACCAATCATTACCATTGCTCTCCTTACTTTATGATTGAGTTGCGATATGAAAAGCAAGCATGTTAATCAGAGACTTTTGAACCTTTAGGTTAGTCCCCTTCACTTGTAGACTATGTGGTTCATTGCCTCCAATTGTTTATGCTGGGTTAGTTGATAAACATCAACCCATTTCTTCTCTAATGAGGCATTTGGTGTGAATCAAGTAGACAACTTCCCAGTTTGGCGACACTACAGTTTTGAAAACTTTTTCTGGTGTGCAACTACTATACTGGTCTTAATGGCCTAATCAGCTTGTTCCTTGCCCCTATCATGGAACCCTGTGGTTCCCCTTTGTCCTCAACATCCCTGGGCATCATAGTTTCAGTCCACAGTGATGTCTTGTCCCAGTCACTCTTGCCAACAATACAGTTGGTTATCATTTAAGTGAAAGGAGGCATCAAACTTTTACACATTCTTATTCCGGAAAAACCTGGGATTAATGTCTTTCTCCTTCTTGATGAAAAAATTAAATGTCTCACCCATCTTCTCTTTCCCTTTATTTCAACAACAATCAAGTGGATTGGGCCATGCTGGATTTATTAATGTCTCAAAAAATTGTTTGCTGAAAAGGTGCATTCTTAATCGAGTGCCAGACTTTGAGGTTCATGGTATAGGAGTCCCATACAAGTTTGAATATCAAATTGTAGATTATATCGGTTATGTCAAATTGGTTTCCTGAAGTGTGGAAGTTGAAAGGGAAAGTTCTCTGTGGGGGCTGATGGAGATGATGGTGGTGAATTTCAGACCAAGGCTGATAATTTTAAAAAGTTGCGGGTATGTCTTCACAGTATTGCCTTTGGATAAATACCTTAGAAGAAATGTTCTTTTGTGCTTTTTAGGAGATGAAAGAACATAAATGCTCATAGAGGGTGTTTGGCTGAGCTTATAAGCTCTAGTCAAACTGTCTTATAAGTACTTTTCAGCTTATCTACGCGTCTGGAAAACACCAGAAGTGCTTATAAGTCAAAATCAACCAAAAGATGTAAGTTGGTCATCCCAACTTATGGCTTTTCAGCTTATAAGCACTTTGGTTTGACAAAGTATTTTACTTTTTGATTCTTAATCTGTTTTCTCCAAGAGAGGAAGTTTCAAGTATCTTGGTCAGTAATCCAAGGAAAAGGGAGATTGACGATGATATTACAAATCATATTGGAGCAAGGTGGATGAAATAGAGGCTCGCATCCGGTGTATTGTCTGTTAAGATGTGCCATCAAAGACTTAAAGCAAGTGATATAAAGTGGTTATTGGAACCACTATGTTGTATGGGGCAGAGTGTTGGTCGGCCATGAACTCACATGCCCCGAAAGCGGAAGTAGCAGAAATGAGGATGTTGAGATGCATATGTGGATAACTATACCATTAGTCATTTTTTCATTTCTTTAATTGAATTAACTAACCAATACCAATCATGGCAACTAATTTGAATTTAAAGGATATAAAAATTTATCAATATTACAAGCTTGATAATTAGTAAGAAATAGTGGTAATATTTTAATTGCGTTAATATTCACAAAATGTCATACTATGGAGATTTGGGAGAGGGTGGTTGAGCGGAGATTGAGGAGGATCGTGTCTATTTTGGAGAATCAGTTTGATTTTATGCTTGGTCGCTCGACGATAGAGGCAATCCACCTGGTAAGGAGATTGGTGGAGCAGTATAGGGAAAGGAAGAGGGATTTGCACATGGTGTTTATCGACCTGGAGAAGGCATACGACAAAGTCCCTAGGGAGGTTCTGTGGAGATGCTTAGAGGTGAGAGGGGTCCAGATGGCGTACATCAGAGCTATTAAGGACATGTACGATGGAGGGAAAACTCGGGTGAGAATGGCGGGAGAGGACTCAGAGCATTTTTTGGTCGAGACAGGGTTGCATCAGGCTTCGACTCTTAGTCCGTTCTTGTTTGCATTGGTGATGGATATGTTGACGTGGAGTATTCAAGGGGAGGTGCCTTAGTGTATGTTGTTTGCGGATGATGTCGTGCTGATTGATGAGATGCGCGGGGGGTGAATGATAAATTGGAGGTTTGGAGGCAAACCCTTAAATCTAAGGGGTTCGGGTTGAGTAGGTCCAAGATGGAGTATAAGGAATGCAAGTTTAGTGACTTGAGGCAGGAGGACGATGGGGTGGTGAGGTTAGATTCTCAGGATGCGTGTAAGAGGGATAGTTTCAAGTATCTTGGGTCTATGATTCAGGGGAATGACGAGATTGATGAGGATGTATCTAACCATATTGGAGCATGGTGAATGAAGTGGAGGTTCGCCTCGGGAGTGTTGTGTGATAAGAAGGTGCCCCTTAAGTTTAAAGGCAAATTCTACAGAGTGACAGTCCATCCAGCCATGCTTTATGAAGCTGAGTGTTGGCCAGTCAAGAACTTCCACATTCAAAAAGTGAAGGTGGCGGAAATGAGAATGTTGTGTTAGATGTGTGGACTTACTAGAGGGGATAGAGTTAGGAATGAGATTATCTGGGAGAAGGTGGAAGTGGCTCCGGTGGAGGACAAGATGCGGAAAGGAAGGCTGAGATGGTTTGGGCATGTGATGAAGTGGTGCAGGATGCCCCAGTTCGAAGGTGTGAGAGGCTAGCGTTGGATGGCTTCAGGAGGAGGAGAGATAGGCCGAAGAAATACTGGAAGGAAGTGATTAGACATGACATGGAGTAGCTTCAGCCTAGATAGGAAGGTGTGGAGGTTGCGGATAAGGGTAGAAGGCTAGGATGAGTGCGTGAGTTATAGCTAGTAGTTAAAAGAGCTCATGTATAGCCGGGTCAGCAATCCTAGGACTGTGTCCATAGACAGGAGCCTCTAGTCGGGAGGGTTTGGGGTGGTGGGTGCCTTTGGTCTGTGATTGTATGTTACTACTAGATGATTGTCCTTTCCAGTTGTCCTTTTCTTATCTCTTATTTCATATTGCGTTTATTTAGCTTATTTCGTAGTGCTCTGATTTCTATTTTATTATATCTTATTCCTATTTATGTTATGCCATATACCCTGCTTCATGTTTCATTACGCTCTTGTTTACTATTATTTATCCTGAGCCGGGGGTCTATCGGAAACAACCTCTGTACTTCTTCGGAGGTAGCGGTATGGACTGCGTACATTTTACCCTCCCCAGACCCCACTTTATTGGAATACACTGGGTTTGTTGTTGTTGTGGTAATATTCACAAAATATCAAATTGAACCGTAAAATTATAAGTGCAATGCAATTTTTTTTGTGGTGGTGTTAAAGTCCTGTTAGCTGCGGCGATTAGTGGTTCAACTGAATCCATTTACTAGTTTGGATGTCTTGTTAAAGGGAAGTTTCTTCATTTAGTAATTAATTAGATTTTTATTTTTCATGCTTCTTTCATGTTACCAAAGTATTCTGGAAACTGATGATTCAATTGTTTACTGTAACTGGTATGTGTAAGATGAAAACAAGATTGAGCAGGGAGGTTACTAAACTTGCCCCCAATAGCAAGAGACATATCTTTGCTCCCATACATCGTGCAGTTTATGTGCTATCAACTAAAAGAGGTAAAAAAAGAAGATAATTGTTAAAAAATATAAAAAATTATTGGTTGCATCACTAACAAAATAGACAATAGAATAGAAATGATTAGAAGTTTAGAACATATAATGCATATCTTAACCTAAAATCAATGCTTAATGTCAGTTGCAGCTTCAATTGCACAATGAACCTCGATATGAGAACTCAACAAACTAAAGTTATAAGATGAAAAAGCTTAAATTACAAACATGTTAAAAGAATGGGCAAGATCAAATCCAAAAATGCAAGAAAATCATGTGTTATATATTACATGCAATAAAAGAAGCGAAAATTGAAAGAAAGAAAAACTTTAAGGAGCATCATGAAAAATTGAGAACTCTCCTACGGGATAATTCAATACATTGAAAAATAGAGAACAAAATTAGAATTAAGCCACTACAATCAAAAGTGAACATTTTTTGTTAATAAATACACAAAAGGACATTAGTACTCAGACCAATAGGAGTTAACTTGAAAAATGTCCATTACATTATTATTATTCGTGATACAAGAAAGGCAAGGAACACACGGAACAAACACCAAAACAGTCCACAAGTTCAAAGAACCGAGGACCTCTTTGATCACCACTCTCGGATTCAACAAGAAACAAACGAAACAAGAAGAACAATGGTGTTTAATACACCAAACAACCAGCCCAAACTAGATTAACACACAAGACGAAGAACAACAACAAGAGAATAACAACAACTCCACGGATTCAACAACACAAGAACAAAACGGGTACAAGAAAGTAAGATAGATAACTTGATATACAATGCATAAACACTTATGAACCAAAATGTATATCTAACATTAAGACCCAAAGTTTTCATACAAATAACATCAAGTTCTTACGGGACCTCAAGGGAACTGGAATTCCCAAGCAACCACCGTTTCTAAGATTGTTATCAACACAAGTGATGTCCACACTTGTCACAAGGAATCCACCTTGCAAGACACTCTTTACAACAACAACAACAATAACAAACCCAGTGTATTCCTACCTAGTGGGGTCTGGGGGGTAAGATGTACGTAGTCCATACCTCTATCTCTGATGAAGTAGAAAGGCTGTTTCCGATAGACCCCCGGCTCAAGACACGAGATACCACACAAACACATAGTAAAGCACAGAAGCAGATTACATAACATAAATACGGCACCCATAAGTAATATAAAACAGAGGAAAGCAGAGGAAAGCATACAGATTCGTAATAAAACATGGAACACGGAAGACGGAATCATAACAGGAATAAAACCCCCACCAAGTAATTTCCTACACTAGCGACCCAAACTGGCCCTAATCCTCTGCCGAAATTCGCGCCCTCCAGACCTTCCTATCATCAAAAGTTTAAGAGAAATGACCTAATAAGATTCTATTTATAAGCTAGGTTAACTTATTCCTAAATGAGCAAAAGGCCCTTAATGAGCCCCTCACATGGGGAGGCCATGTAGTGTGCCTATGGACGGCCTTGGAGTGTTTTGAAAAACTTCTTGACACTTCAAGGCTTGTTCCCTTTGTTGGGCATCATGTCCTCGAGTGCTAAGATGCCTCTTTGACCCGTATCAATTCGTGAGCCTTTGCAATTCCTTAATAACTTCTTTAGTATCTTTAACATTTTTTGCAAAATATTATTTCAAACATAGGATGACCAATTGAACCCCTTCGAAAAATCATCAATATTCTATATCATAACAAAGATGTAGATAAAGAAGAAAAGACTTACTATGGAAGCTTGCATATGCATGTAACAACAACAACAACAAACCCAGTGTATTCCCACATAGTGAGGTCTGGGGAGGGTAAGATGTACGCAGTCCATACCTCTACCTCTAAAGAAGTAGAAAGGCTGTTTCCGATAGACCCCCGGCTCATGCCTAAACTAGTGTTGTTCTTTAAAATTGTGGCCAATTAGAAAGCTCTAGAGATCTTCCATAACAATATGACCCTAGATGAATTGAATAGTATTTTTTTTACCAGGAAGAATATAAGCAAGGCAAGCACTGCAACAAGATCTGAACTAACTTTTTAATAAAAAATGAACCCACTTGACCACCTTTCCAAACCGCAGCCTTATCAAATTGTATATGGAGAAGTAATTTGTAATGGTTTACCTTCTAACAAGATGTTGAATGAATCTAATAGCAATGGTTAGCCAGAAACAAGCATTTTATGGAAGGGCCATTTATTAAAATAATCTCCAGATTCCTGACTAGTATCCAAGACACAACTGACCTCCTCTGCCGCAATGGTCCTTTTCTCGGAAGGAAATCAGCTACAGTATCCACAGTCAATATTCCAGTCACATAACCCTTGTTGAGACTTAATCGTCCATCAAATCCTCCAAGTTTGAGCTCTTCTGTACTTAATAAGCAAGCCTCTTCATCTTTGCTGCCAACAACAGCAACAAGACAAGTTCGCTGGCATCCATTTGGAATGGAGAATCCAAAAAGCATTGCTATCAGCCTGTCAATTCTCGAAACAAAATCTAGAGGGAAAGAGTATTCAGGGAAGAAGGAGCTGCAGTGAGTCTCAGCCACTTCCCAGCAGTCTTCTACCCTGGCCTCCCTAACATAAACCTCAGGTGATATAGTAGGAAAAAACTCAGCAACTTGACTGGCCCTACATAAACCTGAGTAACTTGCATATGCATGTAAGCAACACAAAAATTAAATGAATTTTTTGGTGCTTACCCAAAAAAAAAAGGGTAGAGAAAAGAAAGAAGCCGCGGAGGAGTGTTTGTTGAACCTATAGGCATAGTATCGAATTGGAAAAAATAATCAGAAATACTCATACAATTGAATTTAGTTAGGGTTGAGACTAATTGCTAAAAATGACCAAAGTACTTTAGATGTTCATATAAAAATCCAGAATTCGAGGATAAAACTCAAGAATTAAATCTATAGCAAAAAAGTTGCAAACTGTAGTTTAGATTAATTTCAAAATTTCAGTGGGAGGATGACAATTATTCGAACAAGGGAGACAACAGACATACAAAGGTAATTCTGGATCTTGCTGCTGCAACTGGAATAGGATTTTATTGATATTGTAATTTGTATGTAGTGTTGATTAGAATTCTAGTTACATTCAAAGTCCTATATAAGGTAAAGTTCTAGATATTTCAAGTTTCCTAAAATAAAGAAGTTGGGAGTGACTTCGGTGGAAGACAAGATGCGAGAAGTGAGGTTGAGATGGTTTAGACATGTGACGAGGAGGGACATAGATTTCTCAGCAAGAAGGTGTGAGAGGTTGGCTAAGGATGGTTCCTGCGGGGTTGAGGTAGGCTGAAGAAGTATTGGAGGGAAGTGATTAGGCATGAAATGGAGCAGCTACAGCTACTCTGGACATGACCTAGATAGGAAGGTGTGGGGGACGCAAATTATGTCAGAGGGTTACTAGGTGAGTGCATCCATGCTAGTAGGTAGAGATGTTTTACTTGCAACTATACCAAAAGTCGTATTGCTTTGCGTGTGTCTTGTAGTTCCTTGTTTGTTGTGTGTTGATGAAGTTTGTTATTTCAAATAGATAGTTTATACTTTATAGTACTTCTATGTAGGTGTCTTGTTTCTGTTATTATCTACTGTTGTGTTAGTCCATCTTGTTTTTTGCTTTTATTTTGTCTTTTTATACTTTTTTTGTCCCGAGCCAAGGGTTTATGGGGAACAGCCTCTCTACTTCATCTAAGGTAGTGGTATAGACTGCATACACTTTATCCTCACCAGACCTCACTTTGTGAGAACACTGGGTATGTTGTTGTGTGTAATATAGAATATTTAGTTGAAGAGTTGCCATGCCTTACGGTCTTACTACAATCAAGTTGGATACAAATTAAATTTAGTCCATCATTAGCTAATTTACATAAATTCTACAGTGGACACAATTTAAAAGTTCTATACAATCCAGGGTGTGACGGGCGGTGTGTACAGGGCCTGGGTGCATATTCACCGCGGCATCTGATCCGTGATTACTAGCGATTCCAACTTCAGGTTCCCGAGTTGCAGTCCGAACTGAGGCAATCTTTCCTGATTCGCTCCGCCTTACGGCCTTGCTTCCCATTGTAATTGCTATTGTAGCACGTGTGTGGCCCAGCCCATAAGGGCCATGCGGACTTGACGTCACCCCCACCTTCCTCCAGTATATCACTTGCAGTCTTTCGTGAGTGCGGCACACACCTTTTTATTTGTTTCGGAGCCGTTTGTTTGGGCGGGGCGTACTAAACCCACTACGTACCACACCACTAGGTGGCTCGATGTCGAGTCTTTCTCTGTTGAGTCTATTATGGAGTCTTTTAATGAATGGTAAAATATTCAATCAACATTTCTAAGGATCTGCGTGTTTTTAATATATTAATATAATATAGTTAAACTTTTAACATTCAAAGGTGATTTAGTCTTTTAAACAAAAGAAGGGCTTATCAACACTTCTTTTTTACCAAACACATCGACGACTTATTAGTAATTTAGTACTTCTATCCAAACACAACTGCCTATTTATAAAATCAGTTTCAGCATTAAAAAATGTTTTTTAGCGCTTAATGCTTCGCAGCTATTTACAATCAGTTAATCTAAACGGGTTCATGGTGCCCTGTGTCTTATAAGGATTTTCCGTTATAATTTTATGTAAGAATCTTGTTTGAAAATTTCTCTTTTGATGTCATACAGTCAAAACCACCTCCTTTTTATTCACTCTGCATCCATGCAAATATTTTGAATGGTTTCAGGGAGCTGCTGTGACCTTAGCAGAACTGGGAGAGTACAGTCGAGCCTCTTCCCTTCTTGAGGAATTGATCAAGGTTTTCTTTGGGCTAATGTATTTTTTGCTTATTATGAGTTTGTTCTATGTCCATATGAATATTATGAAATCACCTGTTATGCAGAAAAAACCAAGTGACCCTGATGTTTACCGTTTTCTTGGAGGAGTCAAATATGGACTGAAGGATTATGAAGGAAGCGCTGCTGCTTTTAGAATGTCTGCCACGGTCAGTAGCTTATAAGCTGGATAATATGCCTATTATGGTATATTTTGTTACTTCAAATAGTTATCATTGTTGATGATGTGTACCTCTTTTGAAACCTCATGTTCTTCATTCTTTTGTAGCTTGCTTGTATGATGAATGCTAATGTGAAAATTGTTTACCAAGGAATGTAAACATCTACCTCCCCTGAAAGTTAAACTGATTTATGTATTTATCAGTTTTGTCATGTTAGTTGACCATATCAAATCCCACAAACAAAATGTTTATTAGACTTCAGCTCTTCTTTTTGGACCCGGTTTCCTCAGCATTTGCACAAACTTGAATAACCTGTTAGGATGCTCTTACAGGTGTCTGGAACTATTGATTTTGAAGTTCTTCGTGGCCTTACAAATGCACTGATTGCCGCGAAGAAGCCAGATGAGGTTGGTCGGTCAATCTGCTGTTTCCTCTTTTTAAATTGCTCCACTGCCTGCGATTCAAGACATGAAATGTTTCTCAGTTTCTTTGTTCCAGTTAATCACTTTTTGGACAGCTTAATAGTTTTGCGAGTCTGATAATAATACGAAGATGTCATCTTTGTTGGAACTGAAGTAGAAAAGGTAAGCCATATTAACCCTCATAACCAGGGTTCATAAGTAGAAAAGTGAGTCCTAGGAGTATGGACAAGTGATATTATGCACTGAGGTTGAGTAAACACCATTAAAATGTGTAAAGCTCTTTTGTGTTCAAGATGCTATCTGAAATTGAATATGTAAACTGCTATTTTTGCCTTTCACAAGGGTATGATTTTTATTAAAAAAAATTCTCCTCAGACGCCTGCTATCTTTCATGGACTCTTTATTTGTCTTGATGCACCTTTTAACACTGCTCCGTTACATGGACTTTTCATGCCTCTTGATGCACCTTGTTGAAATTGGATGTGACATATATTTGGTGTTTCTCATGGATCCTTCAAAATATATGAAAAAGTATATGTATCTGTACTGGATCTGGATTCAAATCCATGTAAGAGTGCATGTAACATAAGGCACCTGAAGTCAGTTGGGAGGATTGGCATGATCTCATCAAATTGACCAAACTTCTGCAACTTATAATGCGTGAAAGAATGATATGTGATATGGAGTACTATATTTGAACATTATTGGATTATGTGGACATTTTGAGAATTCAACTCCCCCCCTCCTACAAAACACCATCTCCACTCTCTCTCTATTTTTAATGAGCTTGATGTTTAAAGCTAATTAAAATCTGTTGGTTTCACTATGCTAGGTTGCTCACTTTTAAATCTGATTATATAACCATTCTTTAGTTGTTAGAATAGGTTGCTTTGAATAATTATTTCATTGCTAAGCCTACTCAGTTATCCTATTGATTTAGGTATGTCGACTTGCTAACTTTGTTGATGCAACTATTTCACTTTACTAGCTAACCTTGTAAACTATTTAGGGGTTGTTTGGTTGGGAATGTAGTTATGATGGGATTAGGTATGCTGGGATAAGTTATGATGGATAAGTTATATTAGGATTAGTTATGCTGGGATTATTTTTGGGTGAGTGTTTGGTTTGTTGTATTCAAAATAATATGCATGGTATAATTTCTAAAAATAAATTAATTGATTACCAAAATACCCTCCATCTTATTTAATTATTTTTTTACATATATTTCTTTTCAAGCTTTAAATATTTATTCTTAAAAATAAAACTTTCATCTTATTTAGCTTAATTTTTGTGTGTGTGCATTTTTATGATTATATCATGTGTATTTTAAAAATAAAACTTTCATCTTATTTATCTTTAATTTTTTTGTGTGTGCCTTCCCATGATTATGCTGCGTGTTTAAAAAAAAATCTTACAACATCTTATTTAGTTTGAAATAAAAACTTCCAACTTAAATTTGTTTAAAGTAAAAGAGGATTTGTTGTTTATGTCACTTTATTTAAACACATATCACTCATATAAGAAAATATTAAAATTCATTTTAATTGATATATACAATATGAATTTTCAAGTGATTAAAAAATTATTTAATTTTAAATATATAATTCAACAATGGAGTTGACATTTTTATTATTTTTTAGAGAAATTAAAATATATAAATAAGCATAATAATTATTCAAATAAATTTAACATATAATATATTCATAAATAATATATATATGTGTGTGTGTGTGTGAAATGAAAATCATAGGGTTCGAGGGTATTTTTGTCATTTTATAATTTTATACCAAGGATAAATTAAGTTGGGATAGTAATCCCACCATATCTAAGAATAACATTTCCCGGGACTAATTATTAGTCCCGGGATAAGTTATCTCGAATATTGACAACCAAACGAGTGATTAAAATTTTTATCCCGGGATTATTTACCTTAATACCGCACACCAAATGACCCCTTAAAGTATAAGCACTGTGGTGCTTCCTAGCACAGGATAAAGAGTAAGGCAACTTTATCAGAATAACAAATACTGAATTATTTAAAACAGAGAGAAAAATCAAACATGAAATAGATTTATTGAGAATGATAGAATTGTTGGATATTATTCAATGTTGTTGTAACGTAATACTCCCTTTGTCCAAATTTATGTGGCACATTTTCTTTGTAGTATGTCCCAAAATAATTTCCTTTCTATTTTATTTTCTTGAGAAGGTAACATTTTGTATATATTTATCAAAGAAACATTTAGGTTGTGCTGAAACCGTATCCACAAGTGATAGAAGAAAACTGCTCCGGAAACCTTAACAAAAACCTATGGGGTCTATCATTGAAGCAATATCTTCTATGTATCTCGTGTAGACCAAAAACAGAAAAGTCTGTATAATGTTAAAACTAAATTTTACCCTTAGTGAGATGATTTTGACGTCACACAAATATTTAGGAATTGTTTTGTACCACAAGTTTTTAAAGTCTTTCTTTTTCTTAAATTCCATGCATAATCAAACAGTGCCTCATAAATTGGGTCAAAGTGGGTAACTAAGTAGGCGTTTGGCCATAGATTTCAATGTTTCACTCTTTATTTCAACTTTATGTAGTTAGAGTTGAAGATGTAGTTGTGTTTGGTTATCCTCTTTGAAAGGAGAGACAAGAGCTTTTTTCTCTTTCGAAACCTCAGCAAGGACGTTGAGTCCTAAGTTGCTCGGCTTTCGAAAGCCAATACATCGGGTGCGACCAGACTTTCGAAACCTCAGCGTTTAAAAATGCGACCGCATCATCGCATTATGCGCAGATGCGATACGAAGCGGGCTCCCAGCGAGTCGCATCTTTGATGCGGTGCAATCTGAGAATTGCGGGTGCATCAAGCCCTGTTGCGTGATGCGATGCAGACGGCAATGCGATGCAATGTGAGCGCTTTATGGATTTTTTTAATTTTTTGGCAATTTTTAACTTGAAAAAAAGGGTTGGAAGTGAATTTTTTTTATGGGTAATTTTAAAATTTTAAAAAAAGAGTCAGAAGTTTAAGAAAAGACCGAAATAGAAGAATTGATACTCAAGGAATAGAAGAATTGGATAATCTTAATGAACTAGAAGAGCTTTAGATTGAACCATTGTTGATTTAGATTTGATTTTTCTTCTTTTTTATGGGTTTGTTTTGCCTTAAACTGATTTGTTGGTGTTTCATTAGAACTTTTGCTTAAATATATTGTCTTTATTGTTGATTATATAGTTGTTGTGGTCTTTTCAGTTATAACTTACTATTTGAATGCTCTATAGGTATTTTTTTAATTAAATTGCGCATCATTCAATGATGCGGTCGCATCGCATCACGCATCGCATAATGCGTGACACAGAGCCTTGTCGCTTTTTTCCGCATCACGCTTCACTGAACATTGTTTTGGTCAAAGTACCTAAATTTGGCTAACCAGATCGGGTATAGATCCCACACCCACATCCATGTCGTGTTGACACGGGTGCGACACCGAAAGTGAAGAGTCCGAGTAACTTAGGTTGAGTCCATAAGAGTAGGTATTATGTGATACTCCATCTTAGGATAAGAAGTCCCACATCAACCAAAAATAGGAGAGATATTAAGTATGTAAGTAAGCAAACCTACAACCTAGTGATGCATTTTCAAGCCATGCGGGTCTAGGCACAGAATGAACAATATCACTAACGGGTTTGGCCGTTATAGAATTATTGAGGGTCATGGAGATTATGTCTAGTTAGACAAGCAATTACTATTTAGGAGATGCCATTCATTTCGTACATACCATATTTATGACTTACTTTGCAATCACTAAGAAGGAAAATGCATGACCATATACTGAACTTGCTTGGATCTTCACTCTCGGTGTCGCACCTGTTTCGACACGACATGTTGTGGGATCCGTACCAAATTTGGGAAAAAAGGATTTGACCTCTTGTTCCGTCACTGTGTCGGACACTCGAGTTCGAGTCCGAACAACTTTGTCGTATAGAAGAGGTACACTAAAGGGTAGACAACCTTATAAATGACATGTTTTTCTAGGAAGTACATCCAATCTTCTATACATAAAGGAACCTCATGGGTGCACTCTCAAGTAAATAAGAGAAAAAAGGCAACTCCTCAAGTGAGCAAGATCTTTCTACAATACCAAAGCTCTCTTGTTTCTCTCTTTCCTAACAATCCATATTAATGCTAGAGGTGCAACATCCCAATCCTTTCATCTTCTTTTTCGTATTCTAAAAGCCTAGCTAAACATAATTCCTTTCACAGTGCCTGACATCACCCACTCAAGGTCAAACGACCTCGATAATTATTAGGAGGTGATTCACATCTTTCTCTGAGTCTTTACACATGAAGGACCAACTTACATTAGTAATTTTCCTCAAATTCTCCGTTGTCAAAATCAAACCTCTCAAAGCTAGCCAAGTGTGTCGAGGCTCTTTCGAAAACAGCCTCTCTACCTCCATTAGGAGTGGTAAGGTCTGCGTACAATCTATTCCTACCAAACTTTACTTGTGGGATTTCACTAGGTATGTTGTCAAAGCTAGCCAAGTGAAGATATATGTGTTTCTAAGTACACTAGGGATCCGTAATAAAATATATCGAAAGGTTGGCTCCTGTCTAACCAAAAGCTTCTCATAATAGAACTTAACAAAAAAGACATTTTACTCCCATCTCCCCACATCGAGTAACTGGTAAAGTTGCTGCCATATGACCAAGAGGTCACGAGTTCAAGCCTTGGAAACAGTCTCTGGCAGAAATGCAAGGTAAGGCTGCGTACAATACCCCCCTTGTGATGGGGCCCTTCCCGGGACACCGCGCATAGCGGTAGCTTTAGTGCACCGGGTTGCCCTTTCTATCTCCCTACATCATGACTATCCATTTTACCTCCCAGAAGGGCTATAATTGGAGATATTATTCTTTTTGGTACAAAAGTTCCTAAAAAAATGGGAAATGCCCTACCTTTGAGTGCAGTTTGAACCATTGATTTACGTAATTTAAAATAACAAATTAGGTTTACAATGAAGCCTAGAAATCAATCACTGATCCAATTTGAGTACCTCTGCCGGATAGACCTCAACAGAAAACTGAATAGTGAGGGCAACAAGTGATTGAGTGCAGGAGTTCCTGTGAAATATTTTTATTCCAAAGAAAATCAAGCAAAAGGTGAAATTATTCCACCTCTCCGTCTTGCAAGTTCCTCTTAAACCTCAAATCCCACTATACTTCTCCTTGTAGACTCCACAAACGTTGGATTGGTATTTCTTTTAGGCATTAAATTTTGTAGATATGCAGGCATATGAGTCTTAAATTCATGTTCCCATACCACCTATGTCCCCAAAAGCTCATCACACACCCTGAATGAAATGTTAAGAACCTTGTCAGCATTCATCCAAGCCAGCAAAGTTCAAATAGGGTTGATATTGTCACGCCCCGAACCTACACCCTGGGCATAGTTGGTACCCAATGTCATTGCTGGCTCGAGCGTACCCTTGGCCCGACATACTACTAAAACTGACATGGCAAGATAAGCGAAAGCACTGAAAGCATATAATAAGCTTCAATCATTATAATAAAGTAAAATACTTTTGTAAATATGGCTTAAAGTCAAACTAAAATCTGAATGTGTGCCTGAACTGACTGATCAACTAACTGTCTATCTATCCATGAAGCCTCTAAGCTGAGTACGAATACTGACTACTAGGACAAGGTGCCCGGTCTACCTTTATTTAAACAAACATAACTGCTGTGAGAAATCTGCAGACCAAGACCTCTGGAAGTATAGAGGCCCTAAGCCAAGCTGAGAAGGTAGAGCCTACTGGAGCATCTGATCACACCGAGTACCTATATCTGCACCATAAAACAATGCTGTGCCAAATGGCGTAAGTACATGAAATGTACTGTATGTAAAAATAGTTGAATGAAACAATATACTTTCTGATACAACTGAACAAATGAGACATAATTATGATATGTATCAAGATCATGAAATAACTTAATGCTGAGATATAAGGCATTCCGATTATCTGAATCATAATGTAACTGAATCATGATGTAAACTGTATAGTTGGAAACTTATTATGAACTGAGTAGCTGAATCATAAAGTAAGCTGATTGTCTGAAATCATAAGGAAACTAAATATTAAACATTATAAAGTTTTATTATAAACTAGTGGCGTTGTGCCAAAGATCTTTTTTCTTGAAAATTCTAAGTTTTTCTATTGGGTGCCCTTACCAAGGGCTTAAAGATTGAGTCGCTCAAATCTACAACATGATCCTATCCTACGCTGGCATACGCAGTTTCGGGGCTTATGTTATCTGAACTCATACCCTTCTTGATTAAAATTACTCCTCCCAAGACATACTTTATGCCCAACCTATAATCTTTCAAAATAATATGAAAACAAGTTTTGTTGCTGTGCTATGGAGGATTGGCTCAAAATCATATAAAGATCATGTTACAGAGCCTTGGCTTTAGTTCATAAGAGTATCATGCTAGTTGAGCCTTGGCTCTAATTCATAAGAAAATCATGCTAGTTGAGCCTTGACTCTAATTCATTAGAAATTCATGATTCTACGTTTTAAGACAACATTCTTTTTAAAATCATGATGAAATTCATAAGGTAACTTGTGAAAAATCCATGAGATAGATTCATAACACGAGATAGGGACAAATTCTGAAATTCAAATACATCATGGAGGATTCAAGGAACTTCCATCAAGAGTTGAAGGAAACTAATACCTGAGGATTACGACTCAAACCCTATCTCATTCGTAGAAGAAACTTGAATCACAAGACGTATTCATGAGAAGAATTTGGGTTCCCACACGTGAAGGTTAACCTTACATAGCTTACCTAATTGAGAATGTTAGAGCTTTGGAATAGAAACCTGGAGATTGCTTCTTGAACTTAGTGTAGTTTTCTTGAAACCCTTGTGGGAGCCTAGTGATTTCTAAGTGTTTTTATATGTCAAAACGGGTTTTAGAACGTATACAATGAGTACCCAAACATTGGAGGACAAAAATACCCTTAAATGGAGGAAGTGGGCTGACTACAATGGCCAGGGGGCTTCCCTGCCCATAGCCCTACCGTCCAGGGCTTTGGCCTCCGCTCCGACCTAAGCATAAAACTTCATCGAGTCCCGCTTTTCCTGACAGCCCTTCAGTAATGTGCACAACTTTTTACTCGGAAGTTGGATTGACGAGTGGTCAGTGGCATTGGAAACTAGACTCAAAGACCTTTAATTTGATAGGTGATGGGTTGCGTAACTTTTCATATTTTAGGAAGAATGCTAGTTTGAATTTGAACCTAGTAAAAACGTATACAAAATCTTAATCGGTAAGGAAGCTTTCAACTCAACTTTGTGCTAGAGGTATCTTATGACTTTAATTCACTTTCAATACACTTCCCACACTTAAGACTCAACCTTAACACCTGGGCACAATTAAATTCATGGGGTTTGGATCTAATTACATACATAGAGCAGTCCAAATCTTAGCCCGAAAGTTCAAGTTGTTACAAATATGCCTGCAATGTTGGTCTCTTGCATTGTTTCATAGCTAGACAACTTTATGACATAAAAGGTGATAATACCATCGTGCCAGATGATTTCTTGTATCGAGTTGCTCTATCATTCAGTCATGTCTAAGATTGCAAAGCACCCTTCTGCAAGCATGATAAGAAAATGGCCATTTATCATCTTTGTTGCCATAATAACTCAATTAGATCTGAATTCCTTTATGTGGTCATTTCAATATGTGGACTTGATATGGGTTTCTTAATTTTTTAGGCTGTTCAAATGCTTTTGGCATCGCGCAAAAGTCTGAAAGATGAAAAAACAAGTGGTAGCAATGATGAAACCCAGAACAGTTCTCTGAAATCAAAGTCAGAGGTAGAACCAATTCAAGTAAGTTCCTATAACATAGCATGTAAGTCCTGAGACTCCCTCAGTCCTAATTTGTCTGGCACAATTATTATTTGGAGAGAACATTTTTTTGCAAACATTTATTAAATATCCGTAAACTTTGCTTTGAAACTTGAGATGAGTTGACACTATTACACCCCACCCCCCCCCCCCCCCCCCCCGGAGGAAATAGTTGTTGGACTGCATCATGTTTCCACTTACTCATCTGGTGGCCTGTAAAACTTTCTTCATTAATAGAAGGATTACTGCATGGTCCGAACATTGGAGCAAATTTAAGAGAATGGAAGGAACATCAAAGATTAAAAAGAAGAGTAAAACTCTAGTTAATAATTTGAGTAATATGTCGATGGAGAAGAAGTTCCTAGCTTTAGATGACTAGCCTTACAGAATATCAGGTGCAAAGCTGTTAACAATGTCTACAGTTCTTTCACTTTGTTCAACTCTAAAGCTGTTGAAATGTATTAGTATTGTTGGTTAATATGAGCAAATATGGCAGTTCACATTTAATGAATATTAACTTCTTGGAACATGATAAACAAAGTTCTCTTTTTTCCTCTATGCATAGCACAGGCTGAGCTAGTCGGTCTCGGGGGAAGGCGCCTGGGTTCCAACCTGGGGTTTATTCTCACTTAATCTCAAGCTAGATGGGAATTTTATTTGAAACCCTTATGGAAGTATGAAATATGCTACCTATTATGCTCTCTTATTTCGTCTCATTTTGTGAATGTTAGATGCTATTATGAAAATCCTACTCAAGCAAGTGAGGCTAATTAATTCATTGGCAATTTGGAACTTTTCTCTTTTTGACTAACTTCTCTACAATTCAGCTTCAGCCACTCGAATATTCAATGTTCCTTTTCATTTCTCGTCAAATGAGTGGCATCTTCTTATGGAAATCCTAGCTATTATTAGCATGATTGGGAAATCTCATTGTTATTACTCAAACAAGCATGAAATTAGTCTCCTAATGCAACATTAGGTTATCCGTTTGAGCAAAACTAGTTTTTATATTTAGTTTCGTTAAGGAAAACAAATAAACAACGGCTTTCCCTAATGGTTACCTGCATTCTAAGGATATTGTGCAAGGTATCTCTTTCACATGTTCAAGGGACCAGTATCAAAGGCAAGGATTGTGGCACTCTCTTGCTTGAATGAGTGCACTCATTGCGCAGTTACCTTTTATTCTTTTTCTTCTTCTCCTTTTTTTCAGGTTGACCTGCTTCTTGGAAAAGCATACTCAGAATGGGGCCATGTCAGTGATGCTGTATCTGTGTATAATCAACTCATTTCTACCTATCCTGACGACTTCAGGGGTTATTTAGCGAAGGTTCTTTCCATCTGGTCAATATTTTACCGCGGTGGTTATTTGCATTTTATTCACTTAAAGATTCCGCGGCTACAATATTTGGAAATCATTGTGAACAGCACAAAAATTTGGTTTTGTGCAATTATTAGTCTTAGTAATATTATGTAATTGATGTTAAGTTAATTACAAAACAAACATTAGATTTCCTAATCTTTCAAAGCTTAGTTTTAATGTGGAGATAGTAAAGATAGATTCAAAGGAAGTGTCAAGTGTACCAGCACCAACAACATACTCAGTATATCAAAGTAGAGTAAATGAATAATAATCAATAAATAGCATAATATAATATAAACTAGAAAAAGATTTCATGAAATCATGATTATTTTTTGAACTTTAGATGTTTTTATTTGTAAGTTTGATTTCTTCATCTCGATTTTTGTAGGGTATCATTTTGAAAGAGAACGGAAATGTTGGTGATGCGGAGCGGATGTTTATACAAGTGAGTATATATATGAATAGCTTTATGAACAGTCCCATACACCCTTCCCACAAGTAGACACCAAGATAAATTCTTCCTTCCATATTATTGGTCATTAGTTATAGTACAAGTAGGGTGTTCACGGATAGGTTTGGATCGATTATTGATTAAAATCAGAGTCGAACTAATATAATTGGTTTAAAATTATTGAAATCAAACTAAACTAAATATAATACATATATATTTATTGGTTAGGTTCGGTTATTTGCTTAACAATCATGCACTAAAAGAAAAGAAATAATTCATTCAAAAGGACAAAGAAAAATACTACTACTCCTATAAGCAGGGTGTGCAAAAACTGAACCGACTGATAAACCAAACCGATAAAAATGTTATTGATTTATTGTTATTGGGTTATTGGGTTAACGGTTTTTTAATGGTTTTATTAAAAAAGATTATTAGGCTATCGGTTCGGTTCGATTTTTTCTTATTGGGTTATTGGGTAAACTGATAACCCAATAAGAATATATATATATATATATATATATATATATGACTATATTTCTCTTTAATTTCTACAAATTAACAAACCTATTATTTCAATTATACAAACTCTTAATTTCTTCTAACAACATTTAGTTTAAACTTGAAAATTCTTGTAAATTAAAACACATCATATAGGATTTTCGGTTGCAACTAAGATTCGTTTTTTTTTCATGTTAGTTACTACTATTTCTATTTTATGAGTATTTTCTTATCGGTTAAATCAAAAACCGTACTGTTAAGGACTAAAAATCGATAAACCGAAAATTGAAAACCGTTAAAAAATATCTTATTGATTTGGTTATTGGTTTAACATATTTAAAAATTGAAGACCGATAAACCGAACCGATAGTATATAAAACTGAACCGAATCGACCGATGCACACCCTTACCTATGAGTAAAGGGAGTTCGAAAAGAGGTTGGTTGTATCCAAGCCAAAAATATCAAGAAAAATAAAGACCTTTTCTTTGTGTTGATATTATTCAACATACATATAAATTTCGATAAAAACATATATAAGATATTTAAGTTATTCAAATTTATTATATTTAATTTATTGGTTCAGTTATTTCTTTGCTTTTTTTAGCAAAATCAAAATCAAACGAAATCAAGTATTATCGATTTTTAAAAAAGTAAATTAAAATCGATTTAGTTCAATTTTTCGGTTTGGATCGATTTTTACCCAAACCGTGAACACCCTTAGGTACAGTAATTTCTTTCTAGATATGATAAATGGTTTATCCTTCTTATTGTGAAGCATTTTTGTTTTACATTCTCATGTATTGTAAGAAATAATGGAGAAAAATATCATTGAATTCCAAGAGGAAGACAACTGGAAAATAAATACCACCTTCCTTTTCGTCACAATCATTTCCCACAAATGTGCTCTCATCTTTCAAGAAGAGATTTCCACCTTTGAAAAGAATGTCCTCACACCATAGTGGATTGTTATACCGAGTATAGCCCTCAAGAACTACACTACTATCAAGGTTCACACTATTAGGCACTTCACTAAAAGTGATCTCACACCACCTTCAAACAAGATATTGTACTTAAAGAAGAATGATTAATCAAAGGAGAATTAAAACATGATCTTTATGAGCAAAACAAGTAATAGGATATTCAACAAAAGATATGCTCAGAGAGTCACCCTTATTCAAATGATCAACTTTATTAACATTATCAATAACTTTAGGCTCATTAATCACATCACAAGTCTACTCAATTAGTGAACCACTCTCACAAGCAAGTTGATCAGCACAAATATCATATGACAATGTATTACGGGTTGGATGTCTAATTGTCCAGACGGTAATGATAGTAGCTTGTACCTGAACTGGTGGCTTACTTTTTCTAAGTAATGGGGAAGAGGACCGAAACGTGCCACTGAAAGACTCTACTGAGACAAAGATGGGCTGTCAAGAACGTAGAGGAGGTAGGATGGGCAGCTGGTCAGATCTAGTACATTAGGTGGATACAAATCGATCTCACAAAAAAAATCAATTCGATCATCAATAGGATCAGCTGGTGTATCTACTCTCTCAACAATGACATTATCAATATGTGGTACAGAATCTTTAAGCTCGCATAAAGACAAGCCATCACTTGCACTTTGTTCATAGACAATTCTGAAGTATTAAGTTTCGCTATTTTACATTGAAACTCACAAGAAAGGTCTTCTTACCTTGAAATGACACTCCCGTCATAATGTTGGAACACTCGGAATTGCATTTATCACATCTTCAAGGGTAGGCTTCTTGTTGGGAACTTGTGTTTCATCATTCGTCATGTTTGCAAGAATCCTTACAAAGAGAAGGGCAAAGAAAAAGATTAGATTCCTTTTTCCACTCTTAGGTTGCACTTTACACTCTCTTACTCCTCTCAAATTTACTTTTGTCTCTCATCTTTATGGGGCTTGGAGTAAGTGCCCAAATTTCCTTTACGGATATTAGAAACACTAGATGGAAAGAGAGGTTTTTCCCATTGGTCCACGACTTTCTCGAACCATTTGCTTTTCTTAAGAATTTGCTCTTAAAATTTAGATTTATTTGACAGGCAAGATTCTTTGCACCAGAGAAGGCTAAGGCGCTTGTTGATAAGTATTCAAAACGACTTCCCTGATACGAATTTGTGAGATTCTTGGGCTACTTAGAGGTAGTAATGGATCTGAAGGGGCTTCAGTACGAATAGCTGGGTGCTACTGGATGCATATTCAAGACATACTAGGCTAGCTACTTGTGTACGTACGTACACACAGGATATTTCTGTTTAAATAATGTGGCACAGCTCGGTTGGAACTACCTTTATCCCTTTTTTTTTTTTTTTTTTAAACTGATTACTCAGTTGCTTTTCTATGATAATACGCGAGGTCTAAGTTAATCTAACTGACGCACTAGTATTTGGTTGGCAACCAGATGAAGGAAACAGAGCCATCAGATTGATTTACCTTTTTGAATTAAACAAGAAATACACTGTTGAAATAGATAGTCATTCATTATAGTCACAATTGGAACTACTATATTTTTCTGATAAAACTTTTATTTCACTAAAAATAAAGGAACCTCTAATAAATTGTTTTTCTATATGTAGATTGACCCATTAAAAATAACAATTGAAAGAAATAATTATTGCATCTAAACAAGAAATAAAAAGCTACACATCCGTTGATTTGGTTAATTATTTTTTTAATTTGACTATAAATAATGGAACTGTACAACCGCAACTTAAGTTTTTTTTTTTAATTGATTTTAGCCTAAAAAGGAAAAATACACAACTGAAATAAATAGATAGGTATTGTATCAATGAGACATGCACAGTTGGTACAATATATTCGGACAAAACTCATTTTATTATTTGGCTAAAATGATTGGATCTATTCGAGCCAAGTTTTCTTCCTTTTTTCTTTAAAAAAATTGGCCTTGAAAAACATACAATTGATATAAATGGCAAGAACAAGTCATTATTGAATTCAATGGACAAATTAAAAAAAATGCAAAACTGGGGTAAATTTTGCATTATCTGTTAAGCTGAAACGAGAAGAAATGTATACAACTAAAATAAATAAATCATTTAAAGTTGAAAAATAGCCTAATTAAGAATTGAGTTTTCAAATGAATTTTTTTTTAAAAAAAAAAAAAAAAAAAGGATCGCCTAGTGCCACATTAGCGTCCAGAATGGTAAAGAGCATCAAATAACCAAGTTCAAAGGGTAATAAAATGTGTCGAGTTTAGGATAGTCTTTAGATATTATTGCCTTGAAGCTATGTAGGAAATGAGAATAGTCAGTATATATATAGATATATATGAATAACTTGAGAAGGGAGAATAGAGACGAATTGAAGAAAAGAAATACAAAGCATGCATGCATGCATGAGATCGATGTAGGTAAGTTGAGACGAAGAATAACAACAGTAAATATTCGTTGGATTTCTCTTCTGTGGTAGTACATGCTTGATGAATATAAGGGGAAAATGAATGAGAAAAAGCAGTAGTACATGCAACAATAAAATATTTGATGGATGATATGGATGGTCAACTGCACAATTGAGGAGGCATGATGTTTTGGTGATTGTCTGGAGAGCAGCAGCCGACGTTGTGAATGATATTATCATTCTCATCAGTACTACTAGGGGACAATGGTGGTTGTTGTGTCTTATTGTTAGAATTAGAAGGATGATGAGAAGATTGTATGGTTTTCAAGATGTTCTCAAAGAGAGAGACTTGACAAGGGATTTTGAGGATTCCCTGCTGTTGGAAACCAAACTCTTCTTCAGCTTCCCTCAAGAGGACTTGAAATGATTGGTGAGCCAAGTAGTCCATTGGGATCACAAATCTCTTCTCCTCCTCCCCAACGGATACTGCAAGGCACCCTTTGGGGACTGCAGCAGCATCAATATTATTGTCCAGCCTGTCCGAGAATGAAAGGGTTTTCTTGAGAAACTTATTGATGCCATTACTAGTACTGGTGCTGGTGCTGGTACTGCGTTGAAGGTGGATGGAGGAAGGGGATGCAGCTGCAATCTTCTTCCATTTCTTGAGCAGCTGCTGAAGCCTAACTATTTGTCTGATCTTATTACTAGAGCTTCCAGACCTAGGAAGCTGCTTATAGCTTGATGCATCCATATTAATTAATTACTCCCTTCAATTGACTAGATATATAGCTAGCAGCTGGCCATGCATATATTTATAGCTACCATTCCATTAATTTAATTAATTAATAATGAATCATTCTACGTACTGCCCATAATAAAATTAAAATTAAATAATGCAGATCATGAACTGTTGCCTATAGGTACGGTACTACCTTCATCAATCATCATTATTATTATGATTTTTAGCAATCTCAATCAATAAATTAATCTACAAAGATAAATGGAGCAGCTAGTCTCTCGGTTTTTGTTTGGTGCCTAATTAACCATGCACCGTCAATATTAGATTACAACATAGTTGCAATAGTCAATTCAGACGCAGCTTCTTTTACGCTATAGCTGGCTGGCTTTAATTTCCAGTTTCTAAACTGTAGCAGTATATACCGTATTCTCATCCATATATATTAACTGCCTTCCACCTCTGCATGCGGGCGGCATCATATTTTCTTGTGCCATGTGGTTACCTAATACTCCCCATTCCTAATCCCCTTTATTGCTCCTTTCTTTTCTAAATTAGGGCTACTTTTAACGCGAAAAACGCATTTCTTAACAAACCGTTCATTTCTAGAATGTTTTTACTAACTTAACCTCGGAAGAAAAAAGAAATTCCAACTTTCTATTGATTAACTACTTCAATCATATGTTCTAATTTTTCACTCAGATAATTATACATAATTTACATGATTTTAATTCTGGTCCTCTGATATTTTATATATATATATATATACAATGTTTAATAGTTTCTTGATTATATAAAAGAAATTTTATTTAAAGAAAGTAAAAGTGGAAGAACATCATTAATGCCTTTTTGATCATCTTACACATCATCAATCACGGATGTAGAGTAGAAGATGTGGGTTCCTGAGAACCCACACCCGCTACCATAAGGCTTAAAATTACATAGAAAAATCGCTAAAACTTATAAATATTAATAGGTGGGAACCCATAACTAAACCAAGGGATAGCTTAGTGGCAGGAAAGGAGTCATTGGGCACCCACAAGTTTAAAATTCTGAATCCGCCTCTACACACCATTTATTTTAGGAATGAAAGGAGTAATTCTTTTTCATACTCTCTCTCTCCCGATATTACTCCCTCCATCCCAAATTACCCATCCCAAATTGAGGTGGCACATTGATTAAGAAAAATAATAAATAGAGTTAATACATAAAATGACCGTAAACTTGACACCAAATTATAACTTTGACCTTAAACTTTGACAGTGCACAAATATGACCTTTAACTATTCAAACCTGCACTAATATGACCTTCAATCCTACGTGGCAAAATGCTTGTTCAACACGCAAAACTGGGCTCGTCCAGCTTAAAATCTAAGGGCATAATACATAAATATGACCTTTTAACTATTCAAAACTGCACAAATATGACCTTTAAATGACTCTTCACAATTATTTCTTCATTATTTTCGGCTCAAAGATGAAAATGACATCTAATTTCTTTTGTCATTGCAGAAAAAGAGCAATATTGAAGATTTATTAATTACGCGAGTCATCCTCATATGAAAAAATCGAGCGGGTATGTATATATATTATAAAGCAGAGGACGAATTTAAGTTATATAATATATCTAAATATTATTTATTTAAATATTAAATTAAAGATGAAACTATACTAATAATAAAAAAAATTATAGTTTTAATAAAACGTTATTAAATTAATGTTATTAAGGATAGTAGCAGTAATATATTAAATTAACGTTATCAAATTAACGTAATTAAAATGTTATTAAATTAACGTTATTAAATTAATGAGGGGCGGACCTACGTGGTTGCCATGGGGTTCACCCGAACCCCCTCGGTAAAAAATTTACGTTGTATATATATAAGATAGAAAATGTATATTTATGTATGTATATTAATGTTGAACCACATAAAACAAGACACTTAGATAGCCCAGTAGTGTTATTTGCTCTTCTTGGGCGCTTCCTTCAGCCTACTGTGCAGGTTCGATCCCTGCTAGTGGCTGTTTTTTTTTTTAGTTAAAAAAAAACTAGGTGTTGCTGCTATAGAAATAAATAAAATAATAATAATAATAATAATTTTAAATTAAAAAAAAGTTAGGTGCTGCTATTATAGAAATAAATAAAAAAAATTATGATAATAATAATAATAATAACAATAATAATAATAATAATAATAATAATAATAATAATGATAAAAACGACGTCGTTTTAGCACAAAAAGCAAAACTTTGACAGTGCACAAATATGACCTTTAACTATTCAAAACTGCACAAATATGACCTCTCTCCAAGTCATCCCTTTTAACGACGTTGCACTGTGTGATTGAATTACCTTTCCACGTAGGCGCGAGTGAGACTCACGCATGGGGTTGCAAAATTGGAGGTCATATTTGTTCAGGTTTTAAATAGTTAAAGGTCCTATTTGTGCACTATCAAAGTTTAAGGTCAAAGTTATAATTTAGTGTCAAGTTTAGGGTTATTTTTATGTATTAACTCAATAAATAACATGGCTAGTTTACCATAGTACCCTTATTAAATGATATTTACATTTTAATTTAAAGAAAAAATAATTAATACAAAGGATAAAATATAAAAAAAAAAATTATCTTTTCTAAAAAGACAAGTAAAATGAGATATCAAATTAAAAAATTTGAGACGGAGAAAGTAGTTAATTACTTTCACATTTGCACGCTCTTTTAAGAATTATAGATAAAGATAGTTATCCTAATTTACCCCAACCTTAATATATTTGTTGGAACTTTATAAACTTGTTTTTACACTTTCAAAGAATATTAATCGTAGGAATAAAATGAAAAAAATTTAATTACTATTATCTTAATGTAATAAGTAATTTGAGATATATATTTTTAATAATATAATCGAAACGGATTCCGTAGGAGTATTAAATTACTTGACTCTTTCCTTTTTCTTTTCTAACTCCACTTTCTCTTTACCATATTAGTTGTTCCCCTTTAAATAGTTATTTTTAAATTACTTGTCCATTCATCAAACCAAGACAAAATTAAATAACAAATTTCCATTTTGCCCCAATGATTAATATTATTTTTGAAAACCTAAACATGTTTATAAGTTTTAAAAAGTTTCTTTTCTAAGGAATGGATTAAAGACAAATTAGTAAAAATTACGTATTTTATGAATTCTTAGTGTGTGGAACAGTGAAAGTGGACAACTAATATGGAATGACGAGAGTATTTTCTACCGTTGCTTCTTCTAAATTGTTTCAGGATCGTAACTATAGCAGTCGACCGACTCGTCCACTCTTTGCATAAACATTAAATGGTCACAAAGTAATACTATTAATTAAATGATGAGATATTAATTATGAAGAAACTAAGGGGTGGGAATAAAGAAACTAGGGCCCCATTATATTAAATGATTGGGGGGGGTTGGGTTAGGCACATGAAGATGGAAAGTCAAAAGAGGTTATGATAGGAATAAGAATGATTAGATTAATAGGAGGGTTCCGCTGCGCAGCGTAAGACGTGGGAGCCTGAAATAACGTGAGAGATTCATTCTTGGGGAACTTACACTTTATATAAGTTATTAATTCCTCTTCCTCTCATGATCCACTCCACCTGCCCATGTGATCATAATTAAGTGCACTATACGTACATTTCAATGGTACTCCCATGTTACCCCACTACTTTTGCATGCCATTCAACATGTTTCAAATAGATGGTATATGCTATAGTGATCTATATGTTCAAATGGAGGTTAGAGTGGGCTATTTTAGTCATTCGGTTTTAAAAGTTTTATTTACCAAAAAGAATCACACAGCCTCGAGGGGTTGCATGTAGCATAGGGGAGTATATATATGCGTGGATATTTCTTTTATATTGGATCTCCCATGTTAATCTTACAAGAAAAGAACAGTTCAGCCCATTCATGTACCAAAGAAATTGTAACAAGCAATAAGAGTAATTTGTGGCCATCCACCTTTTGACTCACAGTTCTATATGAACTTAACCTGCAGTGAAAACAATCATAGCCACCAGACACTAGTTTCAGGGCACACAACCTGCCTCAAGAACAAAAAAACATGAAATGGAAGCACAAACAGGATGATCACTTTTGAACAATTTTACAACATCAGACTTCCAATGTTTAAGATTTCTTATGGAGTACTTAACCTCGTTGAAACAAAAAGAAGAAGAAAACTCCTCTATCTCCATTGAATGGGAACTCCAAAGAAGGAAACTATTCCCACCTTGCACGCCTCAAATGTGACACCCGACCCCTCTGGAACCACACACCTCTCTCTCATAATAACCTTGATTAATATGACTCCTTGAGTCAGAAGTTGCCTCTAGCTCTATAAAAGTAAAACATTATCATGAGATATAGAAAGCACCAAGGACCATACTGTTGCAAGACCACTATAAACAACATTCATATACCTACTTTTTGAAAATTCAAACCAAGATTATACATAGTGAGTCAAAGCAAGAAGGGAAACTGTATCAAAAAATCGGGCCTAAGCATAGGGCATTATTGTTGAATATAGAGAAGTCAGAATGCTAGCAGATGATTAGGTTTAAGAAATCCAAAATACTAAATCCATCTAATAGTAATATAGTTCCCAACTAAACTGCTAAAAAGAAATACTTTTACAACAGTTGAAAGTAACATAACCAAACAAAAAGAAAAAGAAAACAAGAAAATCCAAAAGCCTGTATCTTTGTTGCAGTTTCTGCTACCATTTCAGAGGAACAATGACATGTAACCCAGTCAAAGCAATTTGGGATTTCCTCAAGAAAGTGTGTCAGGGAGGAACAATGACATGTAACCCAGTCAAAGCAATTTGGGATTTCCTCAAGAAAGTGTGTCAGGGAGATGAAAGAATTAGAGGAATTAAAAGTACTGAAGTAAGTTAGAGAATTCGAGATGCAGCGTATGAAGGAATTTGAAAGACGGAAACCATTTAGGATTATTAAGCCAGGTTGTTTGGGATTGCAAATAAGGTAAGAATACTTGGAAATGATCTTATTGACAATAGAATAGTTCAAGAGATACTTGTAACCTTACATGAGAGATATGAGGCAACAATTGCTTCGTGGGAAAATACTAAAAAGTTGTCAAAGCTTAGCTTGGCAGAGTTGTTGAGTGCACAGCAAGCACAAGAACAGAGAAGGATGATGAGGCAAGAAGGATCCGCCAAGGGAACCTTTCAACCGAAGCTGCAATTTGATTCGGGTGTCAGGGGAAAAAAAGGAAAAGTAAAAAAGGGAAACTAAGAAGCTACAACAATGAGAAATAATGCTATTGTCACCAGTAACAACAAAGAAGGCAAATATCCTCCTTGCCAGGATTGTGGGACAAGAAATCATCCACACTTCAAGTTTCGGAGAAAACCTTCTATGAAATGCATAGTGTCAAAAACTTGGTCATGCTGAGATTATCTGCAAAGAGGAGCAACTATTTGTGGCTACCTATTTTACAAGCAATAGTTCAAGTGAAAGTTGGCTTATTGATAGTGGTTGTACGAACCACATGACCAATGATGAAAAGCTTTATAGGGATTGATTGATCAGTTAAACCAAGAATCAGAATTGGAAATGGAGAATAAATCCCACAAAAAGAAAAGGGGACGGTAGCAATTGAGAGTTAGAAATGTACAAAACTTACTCATGAAGCTTTATTTGTTCGTGAAATTGATCAGAATTTATTAAGTGTGGACTACTGCTAGAAAATGGATTCAAATTATTATTTGAAGACGAAGCATGTCTGATTATCAAATGTTAAGAATTAAAATGCAGGGAATAAGTTTTTCTGGACACATAGCTTTCCAAGTCAATCCACTGTTGTGGAAGATTGACGCAAGAGTTTGGTGATGAAAGGCTATGAACAGGTCTGAGGAGTACCGGAAACTTTTGCTCCAGTAGTAAGAATGGATACAATAAGAATGCTTTTGGCTACAGCAACACATAAAGGTTGAAAAATTTTCCAAATGGACATTAAGGTTTCAGCGTACTGAGACGAAATTTATGTTGAGCAGCCAAAAGGTTTTAGTGGAGAAGGTCTACTTATTAATGAAGCTCGAAATGGACTAAAACAAGCTCCTAGCGCTTGGTACAGCAGGATCGATAAACATTTGCAAGACTTAGGCTTTGAGAAAAGCTTAAGTGAACCAACTCTTTATGTCAAGACAGTTGGCTCTAACATTATCATTACTTCTATTTATGTGAATGACTTGTGATAGGAAATAATGTTATGTCAATTGAAGTATTCAAGAAGGAGATAATGAAAGTCTTTGAAATGACAGAACTTGGCAAGATGACTTATTTTCTAGGAATGGGGATCAAGGAAACTCAAAATGAATTTTTTTCTCTGCCAAAAGAAATACTTGAAGAAAATTCTAAAGAGATTTAGAATGAAAGATTGAAAGAGTGTGAATACTCCAGTGAATCAAAAGAAAAAGCTGCGAAAGGAAGATAGAGATATATGTTACCTTAATTGAAAAAAAAAAAAAAGATGGAGCTGAATTAGTTTATGAAGGATTATAGAGACGTTTAATTAGATACTTGATCTATTTCACATCAAAACAAGGCCCGACATCTTATTTCATGTGAGTGCTTACAGTGGTTGAGCTCGGTCAACTGATGATATGAGTGTTTTTCTTGGAGCTCAAAGAAACAAGAAATAGTGGCACAATCGAGAGTTTGAGGTAGCAACAGCTGCTGTTAATTAAGCACTTGTGCTTAGGAAACTGGAAAATTATAATTGATTTGCAGCTGAAGAAAGAAGAAAGTACTGAGATTTTTGCGGATAATCAAAGCTGCCATAGCCATATCTCAAAGATCCAGTCTTTCATGGAAGAAATAAACATTTCAATATCAAGTTTTACTTCTTGAGGGAACTGCAGAAAAGTGGTGAAGGGATATTATTGTACTGCAAACAAAGAATCAAGTGGAAAAATTTTTACTAAGTCATTTCATGCTAGCAGATCCAAATTTCTTATAGAAAAGTTGGGTGTTAGCAGCTCCTGATCCAGGAGGAAATGTTAGTGCATCTAAGGAACTGATTGTGATAGAGTCAAAGCCCTCAGTAGACTTCTAGGAGACCAGTTTTTCTCGTTGTTATCCAGTAGCAGTTATAGTCCCTATTTTCTAGCCATGTTAGCAGATCTATTGCCGTCCTATTTTCTATTTCAACAGTACTGCTCTTGTATTTATTCAAGAGTTTGAAATTTAATAAAAAACTAGTTCCTCCAACTCAATTCTTCTCGCTTCTGCAATTTTAAACATCAAATTCAGATTTATGCTTGGTAGATAACAGGGATTATATTTTCGCTAAGAAGATTGATAAAAATTTGTAATTTATCCACTTGATATTGCACAAGAAGTCTTTTGTGTGTGTTAGAGGACTCCAAATTTGTATATAACAGATATGCCACAATGTATATGTACAGACATCACAAGGGTGAGAGAAGTTAAGGAGATACACAGGAATTTTACGTTTTACGTAATAGTACATTTACATCAAAGTTCTAGCTTGAGTCCTTATTTGTTTATGGATGAGCTAATCAATGTATAGAGGAGATAAAATCTTATATCGCAAGCTAGTTCCAGATAATGCGTGTTAATTGATGAAACCAGCTACCAACTCAAGAAAAAACTTATACTACAGAGAAGCATGCTAGAGAATATAATTTTATGATTAGTAAAGTAATAATTTTAGGAACTCCAGGGTGTTTTGAAGAGCTGCACAGATTATTACTGAGGATTATAAGTTAGAATTTCCTTTGCTGTTTCAATCTTGGTGTAAACTGGAATATGCTAACAAGGCAGAAATTTTATTACAGTTCATAGAATCCATCTATGTTAAGCATAGGGTCATACTTTAGTTTATTGCTCACGTGTAAAGTTTTTAAAGCACTCCCTTTGTATTGTTTTGTGAGTACAATAATTACCTCAAAGGAAATTTCTGGATTAGTAGAAGTAAGGCAATATATGAAATGGGTGCAACCGGAGAAACAGATTTGAGAATTGATATAGTTGGCCATACTAGCTTGGGATTGAGGTTCAATCGTTGTTGTTGTTGTTGTTGTTGATGGTAAAAAGCTAAATTGTTACTTCCCCCATCTTAGGTTGAATGTACTTAATTAGTTAGAAGTTATAACTAATGGTTCTTTTAAAGTTTGAAAAGCTCATATTTCTCATATAGCTAATGATGACCATCTAAGATTATTTTCAAACAACTTCACTGCCTAATGATTTCACTTGGTCAGACAGCATTTATTATGGGATAGAATGAGGAAAATGTAACTTCTGATCATCTTCCGAACTTGATCAATGACTTAGAGACGTTTACCTTATTTTTCTTAGGTGGTCTAATTGGAGGGCCTCCAGCATTTGGTGAACTCGTCCTTTTGGCAGGCAAAGATCTTAGTGAAGACCTAGACTTGTTCGAAGATATTAGTGCTGAAGAAAGAAGAGCATCAACAGCATCACGTTGTTGCTTCCTCTCTGATATCATGTGATCAGGTTTTTTAACTTGATTACAAGCTTCAACCTCGGCTTCCACATTCTTCTGCATAACAGTTGTCTTAGCAGGGTTCTTCCAACCTCTCGTATTCTGCAATTTATCATCACGTTCTGAAGGTACTTGAAATCTTTCAGATGCAACAGATACAGAATGTTTATGGTAATCACTCCCTGACTTTTTTGAATTCCCCAAGTTACTATCCAAGCTGTCACATTGTTTTCCGTGAAGCCCGTGAGCTTTCCTCTCTTTCCCGTGCTTCTTACTGATCTTTTCGCAACTTTCACTTGATTCTGGTTGATTTTCCCCAAGTAAAATTCGCGCACTCTTACTATTTCTGCCATCATAATTATTGAGATCCTTTTTCAACAAAAGACTACTTTCATCTTTAGATCTTTGTACTCCCTCAACATTTTTTCCATACAGATCAACACGTATTGGAGTGTCAAATGGAGCTCCAAAGCTGGTGTCTTTTCTTTTCCTTTCTGTCACATGCTTTACGTTCTTCTTTTGTCTATCCCCATGCTCACATGTAGCTTCAGCTGCTTTAACATGCTTCAACTTCCTTGTACAATTTTCTGGTTTCTCTAAAGTGAAGTGTTTCTCCTGATCATATGATTTAAAAGTAGCATTATATGGTCTTTTAAGTGACATCACTAACTCTCGTTCTTTTGCATCCTTCACTAGAGCTGCCCAGTTCTGGTTCGTCCGCAATGTCCTTGTGTTCCCCATGATCCACAAAGAAAGTTTTGCCCTAGTCAAAGCAACATTCATCCGCCTTACATCGGCCACAAAACCAATACGGCTAGAATTAACCTGTGTTGCATTCGAGCATGCCTCGAATGCCCTCACTGTGGAGAGTATAACTATATCAACTTCTCGACCTTGAAAACCATCGACTGTATTGAACTCCATGTCAGCGGTGATAGAAGATCCAAATGCACTTGAAAACCGTGAGCGTAACAGAGAAAGCTGACACCGATAAGGAGTTATAATACCAATTCTTCCACCAACAAACTCGGAAGGAAACCTAAGCATGGCATAAGAAATAAAGCTCAGAAACAACGAAAGTAAAATTTCAGAACAAAAAGACCAAAAGAAATGTACCTTCTCTTGAAAAATCTTAACACTTCAACTGCAGCATCAGCCTCACTCTCGTTGTAGAGGGATAATGTGCCAGATTTTTTATCATGGAGCTCCTTCCCATCCACAACATCAAAGAAGACATAGGGACCTAGGGCCTTAGTCCCATGAAATGATGCAACTTTGCTGGATAACTGGTCTCCATCAACCAACTTACCATCATAAAAATGGAAAGAAGGAAAGCGGCATATGTCTGGGTGCATCCTATACTGCCATTTAAAGAAACCATTAGATGACCGCTAGGTTATAGGTGCTGATAAAGCAAACATGAAAAAAACACTTGTACAACAACAGGCAGGATGCTTATTTTTGATATTTGGTAGGCTGTAGGCATAAAAAGAATCATGTTTGTTAACATTTTGGTGATTGACAACAGTTCAGACACTATCCATTTCTTAGATACAAATGATGCGATGCATAACGGTTACTGCTGACCAAGTGCAAATAATATGAACGGCTGATAGCTGACAAGGAAACTGAAGCATGAAATTACCGTAAGACCTGTAACAGCAACAGTTCTTTCATCTCACATCAAATCGCTGCTAACTCATGCAACTTATAGCCACCTCAGGTAATATATTTTGGAACTAAAAGGTCTAAAAGTTTTGAGTGAAAAATACCTGCTGTGTGAGCATGTTAACAGGATAACCAGCCCTTTGCAAGCGTTCAAACATGCTACATTGGAAAGAAAATTTGCTGGCAATGTTGGAGAGAACTGTGGCTGGAAGCTGCTTTGGATCACCCACCTTCAACACCAATATTACTCTTCAGTAAATATTATTAACCTTAATTACAAATATATGCATCCTAAGCTTACCATCACACATCTAGTTCCCTTTGATTTTAATAGTTGAAGTGGTATGAGGGAAGCGGGTTCCAGAGCCTGCAAGTTGCGAACTGCATATTATTAGGCAATCCTGAATGGTGATCCATCCTATAAACATCAAATTGAGAAAGACACAGAAACCAGGAAAAACGAAAGAACAAACGAAAAACAACTCCATACTTGAGCAGCTTCATCAATCACAACTGCATCAAATAGGACACCCTCAGATGAACTACTAAACCTCTGGCCAGACATAGATGCTGCACAAACCCCATATAGATCTCCACCACAGCCACTCAGTGTAGTCACCACAATCTCAGCCTCTTTTAGTATAGCCTTCCTTAATTTGTGTCTAAGAGCTTTTGTTTCCTCATTAGCTTTCCTCTCCCGTGCCTGAGCAGCAGCGAGATCCATGTATATTGATTTCTTCTTCTCATATAATATTCTAAGCTTTGCTTCAACTTCTGCATCAGACATTTCCCTTGCATTATTTGCTTTATCAGTGTCTCCTTCCAATAAACAGTTGGAATCAGAATTTCCATCCCGTAAACTAGCTCTTTTAGCTTCGTAACATTTGATAGTATCAACCAACTTCTCAAGATTAGACCGCAAGCATGTCAAAGTATCCTCATCGGCATCATTCTTTGAATCGGTTGCATTCATTTTCTCCTCAGCTATGCGGTGATCAACAAGTGTATCAATGAAGAACGGCAATGAATTAGGATGAACTGTTTTCGTATTACCTACTCTAACGATATAAGGTTTGTACATGGTCCCATCACTTCCATAAAGGCCTTCACTGGTTATTCTGGAAACTAGTTCGTCTACTGCAGCATTTGATTGTGCACAGATGAGTATTCTTCTTTTACTGCAGTTTCCCATTAGTTTATCATTCTCTAAATCATCGTTGAGTTGTCTAGCCAAGGCTGCGTCCTGCCATGCCCTAGCAACAGCTGCAGCTTGACAAACACGCTGTCTTGAAGCAGTGCCAGACACTCCAGTAGACTTTAGGCCTCCATTTGATGATCTCTTGCCGTCCACTTGGGCGAAAGAAAGCAACGAACTGACAATAGCCACAATCACCCGGGTCTTCCCCGTACCTAATATCAGTTGTCCAACAATGAACAGAATAACAAAAAAGTATTTTTCATAGCACAATGATTGAAAAGAAATAAAAATGACACCTGGAGGACCCTGTATTAGGGATAATTGGAAATCCTTTTTAGGATCAAAAGGTCCAATAGCAGAACTGATAGCTTGCAGTTGACTGTCATTATATGCCGATTTGAGGACTTGCTGCAGAGGTCTAGATAGTTTATTGAAACTCTCGCCGTGATGTTTATAATGATCATAACAGGTGGGGTTCAAGATAACAGGAAGCAAAGGGATTCCCCTAATGCCCGACAATGCTTGAAATTCTCTGAGTTGAGAAGTTATGGTCATTAGGCGACTAATGCACCATTTGCTTCTCTCAACAAGAAACTTTCGAGCTCGCATCAGATAAGGTTTATTTTGCAAGTACAACCTGATGAGTAGGATGCTTGATCTCCTCTTACAATCTTTTTCACGCTTTTCAACCTGCAAACAGTCGGGAATATCACAACACCAAGGCATCCACATGATCACATCTAAATGTCCAATAGATGGTACACGGTTTACAAAGAAATCAAAAGCTCGGACAGTATGATTAAATAAACTCCAAAGTACAAGTCATCAGACAAATAACAACCAGAAGTCAAAACAAAGATTATAATGGGAGTACACATGTACAAAGCAGAACGCTATCATCAATTACAAATTTGGCTGGGAAGTTATCTCACCAGCTCAGAGATTTATCCCAAAAAGGCATGTGCATGCCGGGGCAGGTCTGCACAGCAATTTTTTTATATCAAGTTAAAGGTTTCATTGATAATAACAAGGCCAACTTCGCCGTATACAAGTGATATACCAAAAAAGAGGAGAAACCTACATACTATGAGTCTCTACTAAAGAGACTCAATCCTCTATACATAAGGAATCAGACAATATTCCTCAATTGAGCAAAGCTCATCTCTGCTCCTTCAAAAGCTCTCCTATTCCTCTCTTTCCAAATGACCCGCATCAAAGCAAGAGGAGTAACATCCCAAACCTTGTGCCTTCTTCTTGCAGATTCACTCATCCAGCTGAATATCAACTCCTTAACGATTCTTGTCTTAACCCAAGCAACTCTAAACCATCTAAAATATCCTCCCATAACCTCGTGGCTAAATTGTAACAGAATATGGTCCACGTCCTCACCCGCCTCCTCACAAAGGAAGCACATGCTCAAACGGACAACCTTTCTTTTCCTAAGATTCTCAGCCATTAAATCATTCCTCTAGTAGCTGACCACGTACACACCTTACTCGTCAAACACGAGGTGATTTCTTCCCATCTGTCCAAACGTTGGTGGGCAGAGTTACCTAGGCTTGTGGGAGGTAGCGGGTACCCCATGGAGTAAATCAGGACGTTCGCAAGCTGGCTCAAACACACCAGTATAAAAAAATGAGAATAAACAAAGGTAAATATATCGAATAGTCAAACAAACAAATGAAGAGAGAGTGAAATGTAGGATTCAAAAAGAATTAACGCACTCGTAATGAATTAATAGTGATCAACAAATACCCAATTATATCCTAAAGAAAAAACATATACTAAGAGTTTATGCACTGGGGTCATACCAAAAGCAACTAATTTCTTCCAGACAAGATAATTTGAAGGAATAGTTGCAATTAGTTTACCAAACATGGTCGAAGTATAACAACAACAACAACAACAAACCCAGTGTATTCCCACTTGGTGGGGTCTGGGGGGGTAAGATGTACGCAGTCCATACCTCTACCTCTGATGAAGTAGAAAGGCTGTTTCCGAAAGACCCCCGGCTCAAGTCACGAGATATCACACAAACACATAGTACAGCACAGAAGCAGATGACATAACATAGATACGGCACCCATAAGGAATATAAAACAGAGTAAAGCAGGAATGCAGGAATATAAAGCAGAGGAAAGCACACAGATTCGTAATAAACATGGAACACGGAACACGAAACACTGAATACGGAATCATAACAGGAATACACCCCCACCAATTAATTCCCTACACTAGCGACCCGAACTGGCCCTAATCCTCTGCCGTAATTCGCATCTTCCAGACCTTCCTATCTAGGGTCATGTCCTCGGTGAGCTGTAACTGTTCCATGTCCCGCCTAATCACCTCACCCCAGTACTTCTTCGGTCTACCCCTTCCCCGTCTAAAACCATCCAACGCTAGCCTCTCACACCTACGGACCGGGGCATCCATGCCCCTCCTCTTCACGTGTCCGAACCATCTCAATCGTGCTTCCCGCATCTTACACTCCACTGAAGTCACACCAACCTTCTCCCGGATAGTCTCATTCCGAACTCTATCCCCTCGGGTCAGTCCACACATCCAGCGCAACATCCGCATTTCTGCCACCTTCATTTTTTGGATGTGGGAGTTCTTAACTGGCCAACACTCCGCTCCATACAGCAAGGCCGGACGGACTACCACCCTACCAAACATGGTCGAAGTATACACTACATATTTCACTCAGTTGTATATGGTGTAATGTGTATATATGCTGTGTATACATATGTATATTCATATGTATGGGTAAGTATAGATATGTATATTATATGTATAGGTATTATGTATACACTACCTACATATTTTGTAAACTAGATGGCCCAAAGGTATTGGGCTGTAATTTTCTCTAATTTAAACATCGACCAATAACTAATCACAGCATGATAAAATTCTACTCAAGAAGCACACTTCACCTTTCCAACCATGTGAATATCAGGACAAGAATTCCTCAGAGGCTGTCTTGTAAGCAAAATAAGATCATTGTCTGAGCAGCTTTTAGAACCAGATGAATCAACATCCTCGTGAACACAGCGAATAAAGTGAAAATCATCAATTCTTTCGACTGACATTACAGAAAGACTGCCGCAAGACATCTCTTCTGGAGAAGTCATCTCCTGAAAGGAACTCTGCAGTTGTGCCTTGAACTCCTCCAATATGAGAGGACGAAAAATTTCAACATATTCATCAACAGATTGGAAACAAACAGGAACCTCCTTTAATTTACTCAAACTATCATTATTTCCTTCGCCTGCACTTGTCAAACCAACTGTTGAGAAGTAATTGAACTCTAGAATAGGTCTATACCAATCATCAAGCCTCACAGTTTTAAATCTTTTTACTCCATCATCCAATCTCAAAGCGTTAGACCGATTTTCAACCGGTAAGCTGAGTTGAATGACTTTCCTTTTCGGACCAGAGAGACTTGTTTTTATGGAGAATGATCGTTGACGTCTAGCTGAAACGAGGAAAGCCGACTCCTGATCACCTCTATTTTCGCTTACGAGCTCTTTCAAGACTGCATCATTAGTTTTTATAACCCATTCCCCATCATTCTCTTTCGTACTTGCACCTCCATAAGATGAGCTCCCAAGAGAAGAATGAAGCTCAGAGGTGAGAGAACTATTTTCTTTGGAATTCAGATTTAAATAATTTAAACGGCACTTGATATCAGTTTCCTCGCTCTTAGGCTCCATAGCTTTTGAATTGACAAGAGGCGAATCCTTTCCCGCCTGTACTGCATTTAATTCAAATCTTGGGATATCCAGATCCAGACAAAGATCAACTGGCTGAGAAATCTTCCTGGAGTCAATTTCTTTCACAGGATCAGAATACACAACTTTCCCAGCAATATGGCCAACAAGTTTAGGATCAAAGTTGACACAAGAATTGATATCTGCACCAACAGAAGCATCTGTTTCTCTATCATCACCTGAATGAACTATCAAATTACTTATTTCCTTATCCACAAATCTTTTTGAGTCTGGAACATGCATTCTTTTACCCATCCTACTAAAAGGCTTGGCAGAGTTGTCGGCAAGAATAAATTCTTCCCCAGGCAAACATTTGGAATCAACATTAGTTTTTTTCAAGTCAGTGTAACTCCCATCCACAAGTGAAACAGAAAGCTGAGCAACTTGCTTGGTCATCTCATTCATTGGAATATTATCTGCAATACAGCAACGCGGTAAAACAAAATTTATCTAAAAATCTGATTATTATCATAATGGCACAACAGACAAGAAATACAAGCAACTTAACAAACAGAGTAATAAACTCACCACATGAAATAAGTTTCTCAAAATCTGCAGCTAATGAAGCAGGGACACCACAGCATGATTCTTTAATCAAAATCAACAATGAAATTAAAGCATCTTTCCAATATCTGACCACTACTGGAAGTGGTGAATGACCCCAATCTATCAGATCCCGAAGACATTGCGTCACTGCATTATTAAGGACTGCAGTCGGTTCTCGGCAAAGCCTTCCAAAAACAACAGGAAGGGTCTCTAATAATCTGATGCAGGTCATCTTAATACAAAGAAAACATACTTCGTTATAAAAGATGCATAGACAGGGGGCTGATCTTTGAATAGGAAAAGAGTGGACTCAGCATTAACGTTTTCCAACAAAGTGGTCAGCTATGGGCCAAATGCATGCACTGGAAATACAGAGACCTTACCTCTACCTTGGGGAGGTAGAACTCAACAAAACATTCAAATGCCAAACTATCTTGAGGATAAGAGAGAACAGTCATAATACACTTTCCATACATGTGAGAGAAAATACATACTCCAGTGCTGCCCACAAGAAAACCATGAATTATCACTCCCAGGACACACGGGCGAAAAGGTTGCGGAGGTTGAAGAGCCTATTCGTAAGATGAGGGGAATTACTTCATCAAATAAAATCCATTTACAGTCTCCATAAGCTCTTAAATGGGGAGGGAACAGGGATATCATGTTAGGGAAGTTGGAGCATTTCGAGAGGCATAGAGATTTTGGGCATTGTAGGTGCATAAGGCTTGCAGAGGTTAGAGACTATTTGTAAGATGAGGGAATTGCGACCGGGCCAGACAAGATCCCGTTGATTTGGGAAGAACGCAGGCGAGGCAGATATGGGGTTAGCTTATTGGGTTGTTCATTGTCATATTCAGGACGACAAAAATGCCAGAAGAATGGAAGCGAAGCTCCTATGATGGTTTCGCGGCACAAGAACAAGGGAAATTTTCAAAATTACAACTACAGAGGTTGGTGCACCCATGTAGTGCCAGGTTGTATAGAGGATTGGGTGTCTTGTGTATAGAACCATGGCGCGTTGTAGGTTCTTTACTTTTTGATATACTTCTTGTATACGGCTGATTTTGGCCCTGTGATTAATGAAATTGTTAACCTGATAAAAAATGATATAGTGTCATTTCAATAAATTTTGAGATTCATAGCATGACTTCACTTCTATCTATTGATATGATATATTGCACAGGTGTCTTATGTGCATTTTCTTGAAGTGATGAGATGGTACTAGCATCATACCGATTGTGGGCAATACCTAGTTCACACATAGTCCAGTTGCCACCACAGTGGTCCGAAACTAGAATGCATTGATGGTATGGGCATACAGTTAGGGTGTTATTGACTATGAACGATCAACTGAAATGCATAGCTTAACATAGGTAAGGGTGCACACCTTTTGGATGGTCTATTGCTACGAATAGGTCCCACTATGAGATTCAATTTTTTGAGTTATTCATGTATATTTGTTTCTTTTTGATAAGGTATCCATGTATATTTGTTGTCTTCATTTATACATGGTATAAAAGCTTCGCGTTTTTTGTACATTGTTCATTGCATGCACAATATTTTCAAGAACTTGCTCCACGAGGTATGACGGCGGGGTGGATTAGTGATCTTGTCGGGCCTGGGCGCACCCTTGTAATTGATTCTACTCTCTGCAGATTTACTAGTACCCCGGCAAGACCACATTGATCTTGTCTGAGGTAGTTGATTCCAGTTGAGGTGAGCAAACCACTATCTGTTTGTGGTGGCGGTTTCAGTTTATCTTTTCTTGTCTATTTTGGGGTATGCCCTAGAGTTGTACTAAGTGATTCCTAGATGCTCATCGGCATTGTAATTGTAATTGAGTTTCTAGGTTGCAATCAGACTCGTGTCGCTTTCTAGTCTTCCGATATATTGAGATTTTTTTCAAATCTAAGCTATGATTTATTTGGACTCTTGTGTTTCTTTATTGGGTTATAGATTATGGTTCGCCTACTGGGTAGACGTTCTGGTGCTTCCATGGCTCAAGAATTCGGGTCGTGATAAATAATTCTAATATTGTCTTTATTTCATTTTCTACCATCGAAGCATTGTGAAGACAGGAGGATAAGGCAATTGAAGCAAGAAGAGAGAAATTGGGAAAGAAGGGGAATTCAATGGGTGAAAACGAGGGGGTATACGGATTTCTTATATTGGGAAAAGTTACTATAAACCCTACTCCTATACTGATAAAATGTTTTGTTACTATTTCTTTTATCGTTAACAAGGTATTATATTAAAAGTCCAGTAACAAGAAGGTGTCGTACTGAATTTACAATGGGTAGCTCTCCATTACATATTGTGTACTGAGCTCAGAAAAGTCTAGGCCTTCATATCATTTACAATTGCCATGTTTAAAAAAATATATAAAAATTGCAATTAACAGGATGAATTGATGAATATTTCTTGTATATGAGATTTCCCCCGAAATGTTAATAAAATTATTTAACTAATCAACAAAAAGGCGAATATTTTATCATATTCAACAATTGGAGGCAAAAGGGATGATTTTCTTTTTTTTTAATAGGAAGTTCCCTATTTATTAAGAGTACCATGGTTTCCAAACTACAGAGCCACTCTCAACACACTCTGCACAAGGAGGAGATAACATGCAAGTTCATGCAGCCCTGAACCATTAAGTTAAAAATAATGCACGTAACCAGGAAAGAAAGAAATATCACTAGATAATAGATAAACACGCTAACATCCAGACCTGAGATGATTTTTGACCTATAAAAACCTTCCCAGCTGCCAAGCACTTCTGGACCGAAATCCAAGCCATTTCTGAGAGTAAGCAACAAAATTTCTCCCATAAAATGGAACTGACAACTGCGTTATGTGCATCCATGTGCTCATTTTGAGCTTGAAGCACTGGCTGCTTTAAGAATCCCCCTTGAGAAGAAAACTTCGAGATACCAACGTCCTCACAAGATTTTCCGACTAGAGGTTGGCTACATGAATTCCCTTCTTTTATTAGTTTGCACATAACAAAAAAGAAATGATGCAAAGTCTGAAATTCTGATAGAACGCAGTCCAACTGAACCTGAAAAGAGGCAAGCAGAAGTATGCCAAACAAATGAACAGGAGAGCAATTTTCCCAGTATTAGAAGAAATGCAGCCAGAAGAAAGGGAAATCAAAGACCGTACCGGTAGATCTTACCAGCTTTAGAGCATGTCTTATCCCTGTAAAGGTAGCTACGAGTGATGATGGGCTGGAGCAAAGAAACTGCAGTCCACTAGTTAGGCCTCGTGTATTTGAAAGTTGTTCAAGAATACACCGACCAACATGTCTAGCATTCTGCAGCAACCAGACAAGGTGGAGACAGCATTAATGCAGAGGCAAGATTCTTCATCAAGAATACAAAATGATTGCTTCAGTAATCCAATTGTATGGAACTTTTGAGAAGAAAATATTACGTCGTTGGGATCCACAAGCAGAAGAATCAAACTGTCACTAATCATGGGCTCCCATGTCCACTGCTTCCTTAGCTCCCCTTGCTCCATTCTGATGATGAAATGAGCAGTTGACCTGTAATAACCTCCAGAAAATAATCAAGAAAAGTGTTTATATGAACACAAAATTCTTCTGATCACTAGCAAAACCTCAGAATCAACAGCATTTAGCCATAGGATCAACTGCAAACCTCTTGAAAAGCCTAATTAGAGGTATACACTTTGTTGAGACCTTAATGGAGTTTTTAGATTCCACTCCCTCGCCACCATCATTTGAACCAGATGGAACCTTCCAATTGAAAACATGAGAGATATCTGAACCACAGGTTCTCAACCAGTGACCAACTGAAGGTGTCATATCCGAGTCATTATCAGATTCTAGTAAAGAAAGGCGTGACAAAGCCCAGAAAACAGCCTTAGCAAATGATATTGGAAGAATCGACGGATCAATTTCAACTAAAATCTCAAACCACAACATTGGGATGCACATCCAATCCCCACAGAGATCTGATGTTATATCAGCTTGAGAACTAAATTCGTTCCAACAACTGACATCATTTTCTTCAAAATCACAACCAAACATATTTCCTTGGCCCTCTTCTTCATCAAGCTGGAATGGCAAGCATCTTTCGGCACTAGTAGCAAGTTGATACTTCAGAATTGAAGTTATCAGAGCAGAAGCATCAGAGACTATAATAGTTTGAATAACATCAAATGCAGGTTGACGAAGAGAACTGTGAAGTGACGAATCCTTCAGAGAGGATACAAGGGAAGGTCCCCTGCAGAATTAAGTAGGACAAATCAGGAACCAACACTCCAACATTTAATTTTGAATTTATGGCTGCTTTGAGACAGAATTCAAGAATATATGCATATTGAAAGATATGAATTCCAACAAAGTAAAACAAGGAAATAGAAGAGAGATCCATCAAAACATTATACTCAAATGTGCAATCTTTCAAGGATATGCCTGGGTCCATTGTCCAGAACGATGTACATTTTAAAATATTGTTAGTGATTAGGAAAGATTATTTCGTAGTAATGGAATTCTGCAAGTAAGGAAACTTACCTTAGAATATGCGAATAACATCTATAAAGTCACGTATATTGAGTTTACTGCTTAAGACAAATAGTTTCTCTCTTCTCATCCCGCTCTTTAACGCATTATCGAACTTCACATGGTATCAGAATCAAAGAGAAATAAACTGCATTTAGGCATTCACCGGAAAGTTCTCTTTTCTTTAATGTATGGTTATCAGAAAAGTTTTTTAGCGAGTTTGAGCAAAGGTCTATAAACTGCTTAAAGGTTAGTACAATCCCGTCGCCAAATAAGACAACAAACTACACCAGGAGCATCGTCTCAACGAGGAATACATTGACCAAACAGTACTGAGTTTCCCACTGCACAAACCCTCACACACCGTCACATCGACTGACAGGCATTGGCACACGAAATCATGGACCAACGGTTGTCTCAGTCATTGCCATGTGTACAGCATGTAAGCAACATCTTAGACTTCGGCAAAGTTTTCTGGGAATGTTATTCATTCTTCTTTTCAAGCTGGAGCATATACGTCATAGGTCCAATTATAGTATAGTGCACATTAATTTAAAAAGATATACTTTGGAGTTATAAGATACTTCTAAATAAAATAAGTTACCTTATTAAAGTAGCCTAACAACTCACATATAGGAAACAACAATATAATGACTTAAAGTGGGCGCCTGGCAATGAAAGAAAAAAATTCACAGTTATTTGAAATTTCGAAGTAGTAGTTGTGTTTGGCCATACTTTTTGCAATAAATGTTTAGAATCTGGGTGTACTTTTTTAAAAAATTATGAAATATAACTTAAATGGGATTATTTCATAAGAAATAAAACAACAACAACAACAACAAACCCAGTGAATTCCCACAAAGTGGAATCTAGGGAGGGTAAGATGTACGCAGTCCATACCGCTGCCTCCGAAGAAGTAGAGAGGTTATTTCCGATAGACCCCCGGCTCAAGATAAAGAATAGTAAACAAGTGAATGGATAACATAATAAAATCAGGAACAAGAAATAGTAAAATAGTCATAAGAAATAAAAATTTAAGGTAAAATTGAAAAAAAAATGTGAAACGGGGCTTTGGATGTTTACCATATTGGAAGTACAACTTCAAGTTATATTTGGAATTTTTATGGCCAAACCCTGAATTCCAAATAAAGTAGAAAAATTTTCCAAAAAAAAAATTCTGATGGCCAAACAGGTCCTTATAATCATTTCGACAGATTGTTTCCTCTCTTGGTGTCTCTCTCTTTCACACATCAAAATAACTCCAATGTTTTTGATTCACATACAAAGTCGAACTAGACTTTGATCAAAATTCATTTTTAAGGTAAAATTAACAAGTTTGCTCAGTTAAATGACAAGAATTGTTTTAATAAGGCAAGTGTATTTCATTCATAAACAAGGCTGAGTTGGCCATATCCAGTGGAAAAAACAAAAAGTAAGGAATCTACAAAATCTGATTCTCTACAAAGTCCGCCCATTCTTGTATACAACTAGGCATATTATGGGTGCACCAAAAGAAAATGAGAGATCGGGGGCTACTCCTCATGATACAATACAACAATACAACAACAACAACAAACCCAGTGTATTCCCACCTGGTGGGGTCTGGGGGGTAGGATGTACGCAGTCCATACCTCTACCTCTGAAGAAGTAGAAAGGCTGTTTCCGATAGACCCCCGGCTCAAGACACGCGGTACCACACAAACACATAGTAAAGCACAGCACAAGGTTACAAGATTACATAACATAAATACGGCATCCATAAGTAATCTAAAACAAAGGAAAACACACAGATCCATAATAAAACATGGGACACGGGCTCCTAACATGCATAAACCCCCACCAAGTAGTTCCCTACACTAGCGACTCAGGCTGGCCCTAGTCCTCTGCCCTGATTCGCGTCCTCCAGACCTTCCTATCTAGGGTCATGTCCTCGGTGAGCTGTAACTGCTCCATGTCTCGCCTAATCACCTCACCCCAGTACTTCTTCGGCCTACCCCTACCCCGCTTAAACCCATCCAACGCTAGCCTCTCACACCTACGGACCGGGGCATCCATGCCCCTCCTCTTCACGTGTCCGAACCATCTCAATCGGGCTTCCCGCATCTTGCACTCCACTGGTGTCACACCAACCTTCTCCCGGATGTTCTCATTCCGAACTCCATCCCCTCTAGTCAGCCCACACATCCAGCGCAACATCCGCATTTCTGCCACCCTCATCTTTTGGATGTGGGAGTTCTTCACTGGCCAACACTCCGCTCCATACAACATGGCCGGACGGACTACCGCCCTGTAGAATTTGCCTTTAAGCTTAGGCGGCACCTTCTTATCACACAGCACCCAAACCATCTCGTAATTCTTCCCAAAAACTCTCCTTTAACCCCTTCCCAATCGGACCATAGACGCCCCCAAAACCCCACTCTATTCTGTTGCCAACGTTTTTAAACCGAGCCCCTAACATAAACTCCCCCTTATAACCTCCATACACTTCACCTTTCTATCATCCCAAAGCAAAAGTATTTCTACACAGCACTTCCTCGTTCGAGTCAGGATATAATCATACTTCACTCATCTTCCTAAACACACTTCTAATGAGATTATCCGTCAAAGTCTTCATTTTTGTCTCTTGGATATAGACAACATCTGCCCCCACTCTGTAAACCCTACTTTGATGATGGCCCTCTTATTAGGGACGTTCAAACCCCTCGCATTTTTTTCTCCCTAATTATCCTTGCTCGAATACCCTTGCCTCCCCTCCCAAGGACCTTTTTTCTCCTCTTTTCTAACCCCTTGTTCTTCTTTTTCAATGTCTTGAAGCAAACCTAGCACCCTATCCTTCTTTCCCTCAAAAATCACTCCAAAAAATTCCCCGAATTTTAGATGATTCCCATCCACCTGTCTAAAAATGCCTTTTCCAACCTCAACACATGCTAAAGGAAGTGCATTGACTCCTTGAGAATCACTACAATCACCTTTAGAGCCAACATGCAACTGAAGAGAATTTAAAACAACCTTTTCCCAAATTTAAATCAAATTTAGAATAGCTGCAGCTCCTCCAACTCATTTAAGAAACAGTCCTGCTAAAATTCAGGTGAATAGGCACCAAAACAGCATTTTCGGCGACAGCAAAAGTCATTTTCCGACACCAGTGAGTCCACCAAGTCATTTATGACAACATGCATCAGGTCATTTTCCCAGATTAGGGTTTTGCCTCCCATTCCAATTTGCACATTTTCCTTCTACCCCTTTCTTCACCACATCTGATGGCCTTCCCAAGGTTTCGACATCACCTCCTTCACAAACGTATTCCCCTTCTTGTCTCCTCTAATACCACTTCCTCTCCTACCATAAACTTCAAATTCCTCCCTCCAATCTACTTTCAATTTCAGGGGACGAAACTCCATGGAAAGCCAAACTCTATACTCCACTTCTCCATCATCCACCTTAATTGAAACCGATATCTTCCCCTCTTTTTTCACTAAAATTCTCGCCCTAGCCATATCAAGCAAGTTGTATATCACATTCACAAAGCCTACACAAAGATTCCCAACCTTTAGAAAAAGATCAATACACCATAAGTTTACTGGGAGCCCCGCCAGATTAATCACCACCAAATAGCTTGAGCCGCGTGGATAACATAACCTTCATGCCCCGACCATCTCTCCAGCTGCATAAAGTTGTTGTCAAAACTATCTTCTACCTTCATGGAGAACCATCAATGCTTGTTTTTCATCCACAACGAAACAGAAATTGCGTGCGCTAACCCCACTCCTCCATTGCCCAATTCTTGATCGCCTCCGAAGAACCAACCCATTTATTGAAGGAACCAAGCAAGCAAGATTTCAAAAAATCATTTCTCTTCAAAATAAAGTCTTTTGATAATAAGAATTTGGGTTTTATCGATGGATCATTCTTCCGACATCTACCCCCTAAGTCTAGAAAAGGCCACACTAAGGCTTCTTTGAAAGACATTCTCTCCCTCTTCATAGATTTAGAGAGAACTAGGAGCTTCTATCACTAGATCTCCCTCTTCTAACCACAACACCCTAGATTTTTGTCTCCAACTAATCTCTTCGGCCATCCCCAAAGCATCTAACTCCCTATTCAAACTCTCTTCTCTCTTTCTCCCGCTTGTCCAACTCCCTCCCCACTTCTACTTTTTCTAACTGGCCCACCTCATTTAAAACCTTCCTCGTTTTCACCTCTACCCTCCCGAAAACTTCCCTATTCCACACCCTTAAATCTATCTTCAGCTTCTTTGCAAGCCGAAAGATGGTCTCCCCTCCACAATATATCTACTCCGCCACCTTCTCCCAAAAATCCGATGCTTTCAGCCACATATTCTCAAATTTGAATGGCGATCTTGTCCTACTCCATCTACTAGAAAATGGTCTGAGGTCGACCACTGTAAAAGAACTTGAATCATACCAGGTGTCAACTCCTCCACAAAGTAGACACTAAGAATCTGTCTAATCTAGACTTTGATGAAGATTCCCCTGATCCGGACCAAGTGAACTAAGCTTCTGTCAGTGGCAGATCAATAAGATAATGGTTATCAATAAACTCCAAAAATTCTTCCATGGCCCTGGAAATAAACCTACACCCCACCCTCTCCTCCGGAAATCTAATAATATTAAAATTCCACAGCACCCAAGGAATGTTCCATCTGTCCAACCCCTCTCCTTCTTCTAGCAAAAAATCTCCTTTGAGGCCTCCCCCACATGCCCGTACACTCCCCCAAAACCCCATTCCACCCCATTCCCAAGGTTTCTAAACTTCACACCAATCATAAACAACTCTTTAAAAATCTCCACACTCTACAACTTCCTATCATCCCACATAACTAGTGTACCACCCGCGTTACCCTGAGTCGATATGTAATCATACTTCACCCATCTTCCTCCCCATCTCACTATTCCATCTGTCAAGCCTCCATTTTAGTCTCTTGTATACATATTATTCTACATCAGATACTGCAATTAGTTATTTTAACAACAATTTGGCTATGACAGTACTAAAATCATATATTTTGGTATTTTCACTACATCAGATGCTGAAATTAGTTATTTCAACAACAATTTGGTTATTATTTTTTTATTATTAACACCCAGTGTATTCTCAAAAAGTGAGAAAAAAACTTTGGTATTTTCTGTTCCTAATAAATTTCTGTGATTCACTTCAAGAAAGTGTATGCTTCACTTCACACTTTGAGCTTCAAGCCCCAAGGACCTTGTCGCTTTTTGTGCTTTTCTCTTTTAGACATTGTGATTGAAACAAATCTAAAGAACCCAAAGCAAGGGACATAAATAACAGTCACTCAATCATATGAATAATTGACCTCTAGGTACATACCACATATGTGCGCATTCATATGGCGGAGAAGGCGGGTTCATAGTATAACCTCGGTGAACTATGAAAAGAGCTATCTGCAATATTGAATCTCACGATGAATAAGACAGAACAAAAACGTTAACACGCTTTGGGCTGATGACAAGATAATAACCTGGCAAGCCTTTTTTCTCATGATCAAGCTAAAGTTACTGCTCACGGTAACTTGATGCAGGAGAAAATAAAGAAGATTTCTCCGTTGCTTTTCGTGTTCTCCATCTTGTAAAGCTTCAAGGGACTGCAGGGTATACACATGAGAGTGAAAAACTTAACTAAGGACATAGATCAATTAAAAGAAGATAGCTAAACAGCCCTTAAATTACATAGCTGTGTATAAAACATGCCTGTAGAAAAGGCTGGAAAAGATCAAAGATTTCCTTATGGCTTTTCTCATTTCGAGTGTGGAAACACTGACCCAATAGTGTATTGCGCATCACACTTGGAGATAGTGAAGTCTTCAACCAAAGCTTATATCCTTAATGAAGTGTGATTGGAGATGCATTAGGTATTAGCTGAAGGAGCGGATTCAGAATCCTGAAAAGGTATGTGTATAGAAACATACCAAGCATCTCAAACAATAATCTCAGACAATTAACTGCACAAGAAAACTCTGGCGAATCATCACTGATATGATTGAGAACAACACTCAGAAAAATGGGATAGCGATCTAAAATGCCTTCTTCAAAAGCTGGAGGCTCCAAGAATCCAAGCCTTCAAGACACAGAAGAGGTAACAATAAGAAAAAAAAAAATGATTAATAAACAAAAGCTCACACACGAGGGAATAGAAGCCAACTACTTCCTACAATGCTTTGATCCCAAGCCATACAGTTACTCGATCCAACTCAACCCTAGGCCTTAGATTCGGCGTACACAATGGCAAAACGTCTGTTGCCAAATATGAAATGTACTTCTTCAGCAAAGGCTGCAAAGCATCCAAATCTGTTGATAGCCTACAATGAAACAGAGAATTAAAAGGACATCAATAAGGTGCGTACATATCAGTTACTCCCATTATTCTAGTAAGACAAAACACAGGAAGTCTTTCCTAAAGAAACACTATTCTAACAATAGTTCAGGATGCTAATTTAAGATATTAAGGCAGAAATTCAGGGCCTAATTTCTTTTCAAAATTTGTCTAAGTGCCAGGCGGGCTATAATGAGCAAACTTCACTTCTTTTTCCTCTCTCTTCTTTTTCTTATAACTACCTCATTTATCTCTTGAACATGGACTATTTTACATGCTGAACCTTCTTAGATTGGCATTGAGCAGCTTCTTCTTCGGTTCTCCGGTTTTGCACATGAGAAACTTGGGATCTGAAACAACCATATCCTCAAGCCCCACGTGCAGAACCAAAAGGACCAGCTTGGTTTATTGAGAAAGGAGAATTCATTTGAAGAGGATGGAATTTCTTTTAAAGGGTTCATTCAAGGAACGCAGATATTTTTGAAACGTTTCACCGGGCCTTTTGTGAAACAAGGTTTTTCACAGAACTCTTCCTTGGGCAATACTCAATTTGGGTCATCTCAATCCACACTCATTTTGGCTCGCATGTATAAGTTCTCTGTTCAGGATGGACACTCTTTCTGCCTTTTGTCGAACTGCCTTGACACCTTGGCAGGAGTTTCTTGGGCAGCAACTCATCGAGAATCGCGAGGACAACTTTTTTTTTTCAATTAGGAGCGGAAGGGTGCGCCCATCCTCTAGGGGGAACTCTTCTTACCTCTTTGTGTTCCTATACCTGTGAGTGTGGAGAAGAGGATGGATGGTTTGAGAAGGAATTTTCTATTGCAGGCCAATAAAGAGGACAGATTTGCACTTAGTTGAATGGAAAAATCTCACAATTAGCACAGAAAAAAATAAGAGGGGTGGGTTGGTTGTCTAGGAATCAAGGATTTGAAGAAGCAAAGCAAGTGTTTTCTAATGAAGTGGTTATAGAGGTTCACAAAAGAAGAGCAGCTATTATGGAGCATAGTAATAAAAGCGAAGCATGGCAAAGAAGGATTTTGGATGACTAAAAAGGTGTAGACGATTTATGGAATTAGTTAGTGGAGAACTATCAAAATCAGATTGAGATTCAATGTTGAGGATGGCAGAAAAATCATGTTTTGGGAGGATAATTGGTTGGGTAATGGAAATCTGAAGCTCATATTCCCTGATTTATATGATTTAAGTCTTCAGCAGAGGCATGTTTTGAAGGAGGTCTGATCCCCACAAGGGTGGACCCAATTTTCAGAAGGTTAGGTTATTATACTCCGGGAGGTGCCAAGGATAACATAATTCTTCAAAATTTTGGAGCAAAGCAAGGGACAGCAAGAGGGGGCAGCAAGAGGGGGCAGCAAGAGGGTGCGGATACAGTGAGTGGCAGAACTGTTCAAGTGGAATTTATAATGTTAGTTCAGCTTATAAAGATTTGAATCAGGTTGAATCCCAGATTACATTTTGGCCATGGAAACATATTTGAAAAGTTAAGGTGTCTTATAAGGTGGTTTGCTTCTCCTGATGGTTGTAAGAGAGACTCTGTTGACTTGTGATAATCTTAAAAAGAGGGGAATAAAATTGTGTTCAAGAGATTACTTGTGTGGGCAAGAGGCAGAGACAATAAGTCATTTCTTTTTACATAGCGGAGTTAAGAGATTACTTGTGTGGGCAAGAGGTAGAGCCAATAAGTCATTTCCTTTTACATAGCGGAGTTACAAGACATCTATCTCAATTCTCAGAGTTGCTAGTTGGACAATGACACGAAGAACTCCTGAAGTTATAGCGTGCTGGAACAAAGGTGGAAACTGCAATAGTAGCAAAACAGATGGAAAATTGTCCCATCAACTAGTTGATGGACGATAAGGAAGAAGAGGAACCCTAGGTGCTTGGCCATGAACACCCAAAAATATCACTTTATTTGGAATTTTTAAAGCTGGAATTGGAGTTGTGTTTAGCCATGCTTTTTGCAAAGAATATTTAGAATTTGAATGTACTTTTTCTAAATATAGTTTATACCCTCAGCTTCTAAGAACTAGCAAAATCCCCAACTTGACTAATTTACCTGAAACATAAAATCAAATCTAGTCAAAATAGATAGTCACATAATGTCATAGATTAGATCCCATATACGAGCTACTATATACTATTTCAAATATTTTTCACTTCATTTGGAATTTTTGAAGATGGAGTTGTGTTTGGTTATAATTTTTGCAAATAATATTTGGTTGTTTGAATTTAGTTGTCCTAAAAAACATGAAATATAATTTAAATACGATCATTTTTATAGAAATAAAAATTTAGGATAAATTTAGAAAAAAAATATATATTGAAAGTGAAAACAAGGTTTTGGGTGTTTTCCAAATTCCAGTTGTATTTGGAATTTTCATGTTCAAAACCTGATTTTCAAATAAAGTGAAAAAAAAATCTGGAAAAAAAAGTGAAATTCTCATGGCCGAATGGGTTCAAAGATGATAGTATTCTTCTTTTAAATTTTCGGTGTAAATCGGAACACATAGATGAACCTGAGGCAATCATAGATGTATTAGGTTCCTTGTAAGATGAGCAAGGCTGTTTTGTGTAGTTTATTTTTTGCATTTCTCTTTTTTGACAATCTCATGTCGTCAATCCATTTTGGTTGACATTGAAATTTTTGTTCTGATATCTATATATACAAGGGAATATGGTACCTTCTGAAAAACAAAATCTAGTGTTCTCTACCGGAAAGCCCACCAAGCAAAAGCTGCCCATTATTGGTGGTGTCTATGCAATTTAGTGATGTCCTAAGTTTATTTATATCCCACATATCTACCAGCTTTGCCATCCTTTAAAGTACTTTCGAAGTAAAGCGTTGAGACAATCCTCTTCTTAAGCGTTGAAACAGTCCCAGCAAAAATGGTTTTCTTGGTGGAAGAGGACACCTATCCTGTTATACGAATCTCCAAAAGAAAGGAATGAAATAGTCCTTGCATGACTTCTAGCAAAATATTACAGCAAGCAGGTAAGATAAGTATAAGGAATATTTATAGTTCTAAACACTCAAGGAGTCTACAGATCTATTTTTACATCTATGTGGCCTTCTTTGACCTGGGATTATTCTTTCATCCAAGGAATGATTTTGCAAAGCTATTCCAAACAGTCATCCAGTCAGATACAAAGTATTTGTAATCATTGTTAGGTCTTGATCAAAAAAATTTACATCAATGTTAAGTCTTAACTGCCAAAAGCATTAGAAGACACAAATTATTGGAGGCATAACAAACTCCGGCTAAAGTAAAAGAAGAACAGGTAAACTAACAGCCCAAGGAGTCTCATCTGATAGCATGAGCTTCTTTTAACAATAGAAGCGAAAAGAACTCAGGACACAAGTACTCTTATAACACAGTAAAACTTAATTACTTATACTTGTCTATTGTCAAAACACATTTGCTCGACCAAAAATGGCGACATGATCTTTTTATAGAAGTAATAATTTCATGGATGAAAAGGCAAAAGCTTGCTCGTATATAACTAGTATACGAAAAAAAAAAAACTTAAAGAAGACATGATTGTCTATAATAACACCCAGTCATCTATACATGTAGGAATCCTATGATGCGCCAAAGAAAAAGAAGCGAAAATATGCTATTCCCACCATATACTTGAATTTTCTAGAGTCACAAATCACAGATTATAGCCGCATACGAAGTCTAATAGAAACAATACCTCAATTTACCCATGCGTCCAGCCAGTCGTAAACCGATGGTACGAGCTCTTCGTCCTTTATGGAAAAGTAATGCGTAAACTCCCTACAATATAAAAATGGAAAAATCGAATTAAGATGACTACATATAACAAAAACAGTTGAAGCATGATATGAAGTACAAACATCAAACATAGAAAGGCAGGTCAAACCGGATACTGCTGGTGTCCACCCAGGGTCAGTTCATGAGTTTTATCGATAGCGTCAATGAATGTTTCAAATTCACTTGCCAAATAAGAATCATCTAACAAAATCGGGAACATCAAAACCTGCAACTCATAAAAAGAGAGGTCTATCTCATCACAGAAATAAAAATAACAACAACAAACCCAGTGTATTCCCACAAAGTGGGGTCTGGGGAGGGTAAGATGTACGCAGTCCATACCGCTACCTCCGAAGAAGTAGAGACGTTGTTTCCGATAGACCCCCGGCTCAAGATAAAGAACACTAAACAATGGGATGGATGACATAAAAGAATATCAGGAATAAGAAATAATAAATAGACATCAAAGAAATACGAAAATACGAGACATAAGGGCGACACGAAAAAAAAATAGGTACTAAGCCATGACATATGACACCTAACTAGTAGAACCCTGAACTAACATAACAAGGACACCTATGTGCACAGACCTAGGATTACTAACCCGACTACAAAGAAAACTCTCCTGACTGCATGCTACAACCCACACACTCACATTAACCTTCTACCCTTATCCGCGACCTCCACACCTTCCTATCTAGGGTCATGTCCTCCGTGAGTTGAAGCTGCTCCATGTCATGTCTAATCACCTACCTTCAGCATTTCTTTGGCCTACCTCTACTCCTCCTGAAGCCATCCAAAACAAGCCTCACACCTCCGAACAGGGGCATCTGCGCCCCTCCTCATCATATGCCAAAACCATCTCAGTCTTCCTTCCCGCATCTTATCCTCCAGTGAGGCCACTCCCACTTTATCCCGGATAATCTCATTCCTAACTCTTGTCTCCTCTAGTAAGCCTACACATCCAACGCAACATTCTCATTTTCGCTACCTTCAATTTTTGATTGTGGGAGTGCTTGACTTGCCAACACTCCGCTCCATACAGCATAGTCGGACGGACTGCCACTCTATAGAATTTACCTGTAAGCTTAAGGGACACCTTCTTATCACACAACACTCCTGAGGCGAGCCTCCACTTCATTCAACCTGCTCCAATACGATTAGAGACATCTTCATCAATCTCACCATTCCCCTGAATCGTAGACCCAAGATATTTGAAACTGTCCGTCTTACCGATATCCTATGAGTCCAACCTTACCTCCCCTTCGTACTCCCGTCTCAAGTAACTAAACTTGCATTCCAAATACTCTGTTTTGGACCTACTCAACCTAAACCCCTTAGACTCAAGGGTTTGCCTCCAAACCTCCAACTTGCCATTCACATCCCCTCGCGACTCATCAATCAACACTACATCATCCGCAAATAACATACACCAAGCCTCCTCGCCTTGAATGCTCCGCGTCAACACGTCCATCACTACAGCAAAAAGGAACGGGCTCAGAGTCGATCCCTGATGCAACCCGGTCTCGACCGGAAAATGCTCTGAGTCTCCTCCCATCGTCCTCACCCGGGTCTTCCCTCCATCATACATGTCCTTAATAGCCCTAATGTACGCCACCGGAACCCTCTCACCTCCAAGCATCTCCAAAGAACCTCCCTCGGGACTTTATCATAAGCCTTTTCCAGGTCGATGAACACCATGTGTAAATCTCTCTTCCTTTGTCTATACTGCTCCACTAATCTCCTCACCAGATGGATTGCCTCTGTCGTCGAGCGACCAGGCATAAATCCAAACTGATTCTCCGAAATGGACACGACCCTCCTCAACCTCCCCTCGACCACTCTATCCCAAATCTTCATAGTGTGACTCAACAACTTAATACCCCTATAATTGTTGCAACTCTAAATGTCACCGTTGTTTTTATATAGCGGGATCATCGTACTCCATCTCCAGGCCTCAGGCATTCTCACAGTCTTGAAAATGACGTTAAACAAATCAGTCAGCCACCTTAAACCGGCCTCCCCAGCATACTTCCAAAAATCCACCGGAATCTCGTCAGGCCCCATCGCCCTACCCCTCCACATCCTACGAATAGCCTCTCTAACCTCCTCCACCTTAAAATGCCTACAGTAACTGAAATCACGTCTCTCCTTCGAGTGCTCTAGCTCCCCTAGCTCAAAGCCTCTGTCCCCATCCTCGTCCAAAAGTCTCTAAAAGTACTCCTGTCATCTCTTCTTAATGTGAACATCCTCCACCAAAATAGTATCATCCTCTCCCTTAATGCACTTCACCTGATCGAGATCACGGCCCTTCCGCTCCCTAGCCTTAGCAAGCCTATACAACCTCTTTTCCCCTCTTTTCTTCTCTAACCCCGCATACAGGCTCTCGAACGCTGCCGACTTAGCAGCCGTAACTGTTAATTTAGCCTCCTTCCTAGCTACTTTGTAAGCCTCCCTATTCATCCCCTTTTCCTCCTCATTTTTACTCTCAATCAACTTAACATATGCCTCTTTCTTAATCTCCACTTTCTTCTTCACTTCTTCATTCCACCACCAGTCCCCCTTATGACGACCTGCTCAACCCCTCGAAACACCCAACACCTCTCTAGCAGTCTCCGTGATGCCGCTGGAAGCCTTGTCCCACATAGAATCCACGTCCCCCTGCTCTCTCAAACCCCCATTCCCGCCACCTTATCCCTTTATCTCCAATGCATTCACCGGCGTCAAGCCTCCCCACTTAATTCTAGGTTGACCATCCTCGACCCTTCTCTTCTTGCACTTCTTGATAGACACGTCCATCACTAGAAGCCTGTGATGGGTCGAAAGATGCTCACTCGGAATGGTCATGATGGAATGGAAGAAAATGAGAAAATAACATATGAAATTAGGATCAAATCAATTAAGGAAACTAAAGTTGAATTTCTAACTCGTGGTCATTCACTTCATCTAGAAGCAGAATATCAATGTTTCATTAAATAGTAGAGTTAGGGTTGATTTTCAAGTGTTTGCATCCTACGTGACTTATATCAAGTCAACCCAAGATGCCACTTGCAATGCAGCCCTTGATGAAGAGTGCACATTGTAACCATAGTGCATCCGCCCTGGCTACTGATGATGCCATAGTTAATGTACAATTAACATATGATTAAGCTGGATTATCTAACAGCTCAATCCATCTTTTTAGCTAAAAGACAGATCCTCCTTGCTCACCTATCAGGCACTAATTTGTGCAGGAA